>NC_142928.1:18334359-18504359 GCF_046866305.1 Octopus bimaculoides
GAGTGAGATCGTTGCCAGTGCCCCTGGACTGGCTTGTGCGGGTGGCACATAAAAGACACCATTTCGAGCGTGGCCGTTTTCGTGCGGGTGACACGTAAAAGCACCCACTACACTCTCTGAGTGGTTGGCGTTAGGAAGGGCATCCAGCTGTAGAAACTCTGCCAAATTAGATTGGAGCCTGGTGTTGCCATCCGGTTTCACCAGTCCTCAGTCAAATCGTCCAACCCATGCTAGCATGGAAAGCGGACGTTAAACGATGATGATGATGATGATGATGATGATATATATATATATATATATATATATATCTATTGGGACAAGCGAAAGCGAAACCGTCAATGGCACCTGTGCCCAGCATCACCTTCCTGGCACATGTAAAGACATTCGAGCAAGATCATTGCCAAGTGGCACGTAAAATACACCATTTTGAGCGTGGCCGTTGCCAGTACCACCCGACTGGCCTTCGTGCCGGTGGCACGTAAAAGCACCTACTACACTCTCGGAGTGGTTGGCGTTAGGAAGGGCATCCAGCTGCAGAAACTCTGCCAAATCAGATTGGAGCCTGGTGTAGCCACCTGGTTTCACCAGTCCTCAGTCAAATCGTCCAACCCATGCTAGCATGGAAAGCGGACGTTAAACGACGACGATGATGATAATGATGATGCTGATTGGCATTCATGCCAGTGGAACATTAAAAGCACCATCCAAGCGTGACCGTTGCCAGGGCTGCTGACTGGCTGCCATGCCGGTGGCACGTAAAAAGCACCATTCAAGCGTGATTGTTGACAGCGTTGCCTTACTGGCACATGTGCCGGGTGGCACGTGAAAAACAACATTTGAGCGTGGTCATTGCCAGTGCTGCCGGACTGACTTCCTCAGTCAAACTGTCTAACCCATGCCAGCATAGAAAGCAGATATTAAACAACGATGATGATATATATATATATATATATATATATATATATATATATATATATATATAATATTTCTAAATCTTTCAGAGAGATTTAAGCAGTAGTGGAGCGATAAAGTTGTAGTGTATTGTCAACTTAATGTGACAATCCCAATAAGGGAACACACTACTGCCGTTTAGCCCTAGGAAGCTGGACCGCTTCCTTTCACTATGATTATATAAGTTTGCGAGGGCTAAACAGGCTTCTTTAACCAGCTGGCAAGCTACTTCAGGCTGATGACGAGCAAAGACTCAGAAACATGTCCCTGAATGCTGGCTAGGCTGGGTGGAGGAGCTTGTCTCCCCCTCGCAAACTTAAGGACACAGTAATTGTGTCAAGGCCGAGAGGAAGCGGTCCAGCTTCCTCGGGCTAAACGGCAGTAGTGTGTTCCCTTATTGGGATTGTCACATTAAGTTGACAATACACTACAACTTTATATATATATATATATATATATACATATTAAATATATATATACACATGTGTGTGTGTATATATATACATATATATATATATATATATATATATATATATATATATATATATATATATATATATATATATATATATATATATAGATTCAAGGTGAATATGGTACTTAAGTTTAGGCACCAGAGTTAAGTATGGTATTATCCAAACAATTCCAAAATAAGGTGATTAAAATCAAAATAAGCGACAAGGATATCCAAACTTAATGCAGTACAATCATTTCATGTGACTCCATTTAATTAAGCAATGTGAACATTACATCAAATGTTTACGTTGCTTAATTAAATGGAGTCGCATGAAACGATCGTACTGCATTAACTTTGGCTATCCTTGTTGTTTATTTTGATTTTATATATATATATATATATATATATATATATGTGTGTGTGTGTGTATAATTTTATGCCCACTTTCTGTAGTATATACAAAATTGGAGCTGAACCAAATGGGGATAGAAATACAACATTCACTTTATTAGAACACACTAAACAGATCGTTTTCCTTCCTTCCCCTGTGTGTTTATGTATGTATTAACTCTCACCCAAAACACCGAATATATAATATTAATAGTAATTTAATTACAGTAGCAATAGAAAATTATATCACATCATATCACCACCTACTATAGAGGTAAAACATTACAGTAAAGACATATATTCTACTTTTGACTTCAGTAGATTTATAATCACTACTCTCATACTTGCTTGAGACACATATTCCTCGCATATCTGTTAATTTCTTCCTCTCCGTGGTCTTCTGTTAACTCTAAATACATGACTCTTGAGTTTAAAAAACAAATGGAGAGAGGGGTAGCTGTTGTTTTTGTTTTTCATTTTTTTAAATTTACAACTACACTCTCTGAGTGGTTGGCGTTAGGAAGGGCATCCAGCTGTAGAAACTCTGCCAAATCAGATTGGAGCCTGGTGTTGCCATCCGGTTTCACCAGTCCTCAGTCAAATCGTCCAACCCATGCTAGCATGGAAAGCAGACGTTAAACGATGATGATGATGATGATGATAACAACTGGCTGAAGTCATGGCAAATGAGAGGTGTCAGTGTCAAGCGTTTCAATCAATGTCACAAAATTACAGACACTTACAAAGTGGCAGGCAAGCTGGCAGAATCAATTAGCATGCCGGGCAAAATGCTTAGCAGCATTTCATCTGTTTTTATGTTCTGTGTTCAAATTCCACTGCAGTCGGCTTTCCCTTTCATCCTCTTCTTTTTTCTTTTTATAGTTTCAGCTCAGAGCTGCGGCCATGCTGATACACGGTACATGGAACTGTACCGAGTATGGTCTCACTACCCGGTAATAGTCACAGAGACTACAAGAAGTTATGGAATATACCCTGTTCGAGTCCTCAGCTGGCAACCAGGGGACAAGTATTTATGTTCGACATGGTGGAATGGGATTTCACTGCACAAAAAAAAACTATACTCCGAAGAGTACAGTAAAATCAGCTCCCGTTTGCCACTTTACAAGACTATCTCAGCAATGATCTTGTAAATCATGTTGTAAAGAAGTTGCGAAAGTACTAGGTCAATGTAATCAACTTATTACGAACACTTATTTTATTGTACTCATGTTAAGAGATCACTTAACTGTATAGATATTCAACCAGCACCAGTTCTACCAAGTCTCTTCTCTCAGAGCAGAAATGGCAATTTATACATGCCTTTTCCACAGAAGTATCAACAACAGAAAGGAAGGAACTGGGAGTTGAACCTATGGTAAACTCTGTATATACAGCAGCATCACACTACCAAATAGATTATTTCCTGTACAGCTATGATGTTGCAAATTTATTGAACAGGGATTTTTATGTTTGACGTCATTTTCCGGTAATGTGAGAGATCGAAGCTCTACTTATCAACAAGTCCTAAAGAAAAAGGCTATATGTAATTGATACGAGACACTCCAGAAGATGAGGAAAAGAAGAAACATCTACTTGACCATCATCATCAGCAACATAAGCAGCATAATCATCATTTAACATCTGCCTGCCTTGCTGGCATGGGTTGATCGCTTATAATTCAATTAACATCTAGGATGCATTATTGGAATATTAAATCGAATCTGTACTTAATTGATAGGCATCCTAACGATAGGCATCGACCCCAGAAAGATGAAAGGCAAAAATTTTCCTGGGTGGGATTTGAACTTGGAATGTAAAAGGCCTTAACTAATTATTGCAGATGTTCTGGTTCTGCCAACAGAAGTGAAAACCATTTACTGCTAATTCCTCAAACCAACATTAGTTTATATTGGTTATCTGTGATATTCTTTCACACTCCCAATAAATTCATCTATTTCATAACACGGATGGACACAAAAAGAATTTATTTTAATATTTAGAGAATGGACTAAGACTAGGATCAATAAAACAGAAATTAGATTAGTGGTGGAGAGGAGGGTAGCAGATTAGTGTATGAACGATAATAGTTAATATCACTGTCAATAAGGTTCTGTAACTAATACCTCCAACTATAAATAAGACTTAATACAAACCAAGAGTTCTATATGGTCATTCGATCAGCTAGAAATAACAGCTAAATCCCTTTCAAATCACCCCCTTATGTTTGAATTCCAAGTGAAGCCACTAAATATAAGAAAACACCCACTGAACATGATTCTATAAGTCGTCATGTCAGACAAAAGATGTTGAAGAAGGACAAAGAAGTCAAGCACCATTTATGATACCTCACTAATAAATAATATTAATATCCTCACAGCCGAAAATTCCATCCAATATGTTTGCTGTTGAAAATAGTATTTATTATTATTTCTAAGTTTTGTCATAGGGCCGGCAATTTTGAGTGGGGTGAGAAGTTGATTACACCGACCGCAGTGCTCAACTGGTACTTATTTTATCGACCCTGGAAAAATAAAAGGCAAAGTAGACCTCGGCGGAATTTGAACTCGGAATGTAAAAAGACGGAAGACTTAGCGAGCGCTAAGCATTTTGTCCGACACACTAACGATTCTACCAGCTCGCTTTCATAATAATAATAATAATAACAATAATGGTTTCAAATTTTGCCACAAGGGCAGCCATTTGAGAGAGGGTAAGTCGACTATATCGACCCCAGTGCGTAACTGATACTTGATTTATCGACCCCGAAAGGATGAAAGGCAAAGTCGACCTCGGCGGAATTTGAACTCAGAAGGTAGCGACGGGCGAAATATCGCTACGCATTTCGTCCATCGTGTTAACGATTCTGCCAGCTCGCCATAATAATAATAATAATAATAATAATAATAATAATAATAATAATAATAATAATGTAATGATGATGATGATATCGGCTCTCCTTCCCTTCACTGTTTCTCTCTAAAAAAAAAAATCGAAGCCAGGATTAGTAAAGGCTACAGGCACAAAACCACATATTTTGGATCGGGGTTACAATCAAATCCAGCACCTCGACTTTATCGATTTCGATGGATGAAAGACAAATTTTACCTAAACCAGATTTGAACTCCTCAAACATAAAGGAACCAAAACTGTAAGATAGGCATCGTCCTCAATCTTTCATTTCAAGTTCTTTAACTACTTTACACAAGTACTCGCTCTCAAGAGTACATATACCCCTTTGTCAAATATGTGTCAGTGTGCACTTGGGTAAGTAATTAACTGCAACCTTAGAACCAAAGCAAAATTGTTTCGTTCTTTGGGGGCGGGGTTTCAGAATTACATGTTATTTTTCTTGGGTTAGAAATTATGATTTAAAAAAAAAACAGGCTATATTTGGCCAATATAAACACCGTATTCAATTTTATTTTCATTGATTACTTTATATATATGTGTGTGTGTGTGGTGTATTTATATATATATACATATATATGTGTGTGTGAGAGAGAGAGAGAGAGAGAGAGAGAGAGAGAGAGACAGAGAGATGGGGAGAGAGAGCAATCGTAGATATACAACTAAAAATTTCCATACATAAAACATATAACTGAATAAACTAATATGGAATGTGTACACTTGTGTTTTAAATAGCCACTGTGTGTCTACGATAATAACCTGTATCATAGGTTCAAGGCCATAAATTAAGAGGGAGTACAGTCGATTATATATATATCTATCCCGAAAATATGAATGGCAAAGTTTGACGTAAGCAGGATTTGAACTCAAAACGTAAAGAGGCGTTACATATCTTAGTTTCAACATTCGATTGCAGATCAAATCGGGTGCAGGGATTGAGGGGGGGGGGGGGGTAACATCAAAAATTCGCTTCGTAATTTGATGCTGTGCGGTACCTTATGTAAGTAGTTCTACTAAAGCTTCGAGCAGACCAAAATTGTGTACGTAAAAATTGGTAGACGGAAACTTAAGTGGAAGCACGTCGGTGGCACCGTTCCTATTCTTGGGGTAGACTGAATTCGTTACTAGATTTAATACTCCCACCTGAGTAGTAGAATCTGTTCCGTTGCAAGCATTCGGGCCAGATGTCCGGTTCCCCTACCTCCCATCAGGAACGGAGACTCCAAAAGCGCTATGGGCAACGTTCTACTTCTAAACCTTAAAAAGAATCGCATAAAAAAAATTCGCAGAAAGAAAGGGCATGAAGAAACAACTGTAAAAGTTTACTTGAATGTGGATATATCACTAAGTGTTGCAACATGGATGAAAAAAACCATTGAACGAGGTACACACACACACACAGTGAAAGAGAGAAATATAAGTAGATAAACAGACAGAAGTGAGAGTTGTGTCAATCTGCCACACTTCATTCATCATGAGGACATACAAGTGGGGTGATGTCCTCAATAAAGATTTTGGAAAGTCCCATTGAGTAATCGAGGTAAGAGTGGTGTTGACTATGATGTTGGGAGTGGTAGCAGTGGTGGTGGACAGGTAAGTGCCTGAAAAAAGGTGTGTAGTAGAATGTTGGTGACAAATGTAAAGGTGGTGTGATTAGTGGGCGGTCAGGTAGGACATGGTAAAATTATAGGCACGATATGATGGTTATTTTGGATCTGTAATGGATCAGTTCCACATGAATCCAGTCATTGTTTGTTGATACACATACAATCACATCAAACCAGAAAGAGAGCCCTGAAACCGTCACTGGAATTACTAGAAATAATAGCCAAATTAATCTTTAATCACAGATTATGTGGGTCTCAAAAAAAAAAGAATCTTTTTATGAAAAACAGGATGCTCATGGATGGAATGCTTTTGATCTTAAGCCTCCTGGAGCTAAATAACATCAACACAATGTATTTGGAAGTTGGAGTGGTAGTAGTACACTATGCATATTTGTGTGATATGACAATTTATCAGCTTCGAATAAATGGGATGCACATGTTTAGCGCGCACTTACCACTAGAGATGACTCGTTTAATACAGAGCAGAGTTTGGTGTTTTTGTTGCAAAACACGATCTCTTAGATTGAACAGAGCCACGATCAAAAGGCGTTACAATTATGATCATCCTATTGTCTTTAAAGCATAGTTTACCCCTGACTATATTATCCTTTCGGTCATTTATATGTATTTTTTTTAAAGAGAGAGCGGTCTGAGGGAGAATTAGCTGCTATTTTTGTAGGTCTAGTGACCTGATAGTGGCTCTCCATTGGATCGACATCGACAGAGTTAAAGATCCAGGTAATTCTCTGAATGTTTGTGCAAGTACTATTCTACAGACTGATGCTACCATAAAGTTTCATTGCAATCACAAATGATATAAGTATCAATACACCTTAAACATACATTATATATATAAGCAATATACATATTAGAATACAGTATGATGCAATTAGCAGATTTGTTATAACTGTAACATGGAGCCAACATACATATACATGCACACACACACATATTATATATATATATATATATATATATATATATATATATATATATATATATATATATATATATATATATATATATATATATATAGTGTGTGTGTGTGTTAATGTTTACTTGGATGTATCTATCAAAAAAAGATATACGTGTCTATCAACATTAAACATGTCAGTCTACTATATAGTATGTGGAGAACAGTTTATTAAGCATTAGTACACTCATTGATATAATCAAAACAAGCACAGGTTGTTACATTTACAATCAGTATACACAAAACACTACATAAGGTAATCGAAATGTCGAATGGCAGATTGATCCCCGATATTGTAACCACCGTGTGTTACTGAGTGATGTGGTGTGGTGTGGTGTGGTGTGGTGTGTGTTTATGTGCGTGTGTGAAACGCAAGAAGGAGCAATCACAACGGTACCGTAATGTCAATGACGGACAACAATACTACAAGGACTTACCATCAAGACCATTTAGCAAGACATTGTCGAGATCGGACGATGTAGTAAGGTCCGGCCCTAAATCGGGCAAAGAATCCGAAGAGATGTATAACCACCTCTGCGAGTCTGCCATCTTTGTTGTTCAGTGAAGCTTCAACTAACGCCACGAGACGTCAGCCAATCAACACACGTCTTTACCATCGGATGATATTTCGTCATCACAGCTGCCGCTCTTGTTTCTACCACTGCCCCTGCTGCCGCGGCTCTCTCTCTCTCTCTCTCTCTCTCTTTTTCGCTCTCTCTCATTTTCGCTCTCTTCCTCTCATTTTCTCTCTCTCTGTCTCACTCTTTTTTCCTCTTCCCTGTTTTATTCGTATATATATTTATATACATTCTTATATATATAACATATATATATAATTTATAAGTGTGTGATAGAAATAGCTCTAGATATCATTACATATGTGTGTTTATAGCTGTGTATAGTGTATATAAATGTGTGTGACTGTGTGCGCGTGTGAGTGTATATATATATGTGTGTGTGTGTGTTAACTCCCACCACACCTTGGAGCTATTGGTAACAACCCGTTAACGACTTGCTATCGTCACTTCCGCTCCGGTTACGTTTTATCCCGTTGCGCGGGTTTTGTCTCCCGTAAATATTGATTTACTTTGAGCTGACATAAAGCCAATCATATTATACAGTCATGTAGTCAAAGCCAGTTATATTATCGGTGCTTATTCCATTGGTACCAGGCAAATAAAAGACAATGTCATCTCCAGTTAGACTGAATTCCAAACCGAGAGTAGCTAAACTAAATATTAAGTTATCTAGTGTGATGATGATACAACTGAGATGGAAGTGGTCCTAAACAGGTTCCATTTATGAGTGAACAACTGATGTGAAAGTGAATGAGCCATAGGAACTGGTAGGCGAGTGAATGACGGGAATAAAACCTGGGTGATGATATTTTTGTGCTATGTGTTTCCTTTGCATCCATAATCAAATTTATGACCCCTAAATCAGAAACATTGGAGGAAGGGGATTGTTGGTTTTATTGGCCAGAATATGGTTCTGAGGTTAATAAAACAACTTAATTCATCATTTTCCAAAGAGATGACACCCCAAATAGTTTCCGGTTGGGTATGAAGTTTGAACCGACATACCGCATTCTTGAGCTCAAATCTTTACCGTTTCTGTTATCCATCGAGCCCATTTTAATACTGGTTTCTAACTTAGATACAAAGCCACATCTTGTGGGAAGACTACACTCGAACAAATCGGTCACAGTGCTTGGCTAATATTTATTTTATTGATTTTAAAAGGCAAAGTTCACCTTCTGTGGGATTTGAATGTAAAGTAATGTTACTAACTACCATAAGATGTTTTGTCCATCGCTCCAACGTTCGATCGTCGATTACTCATCAAACATCATAATGAGTAGGCGGATTTAAAATTAAACGGGCGCTATTTAATTTTTCCAATAACAAAAGCAAGCAGTCTATATTTACTTAGATCAGGGCTGGCCAACCTGAGGCCCGCGGCTCGCAGACTTCTATCTTGCGGCCCGCTTGATACTTTCTTGAAATGGATTTATTTAAACAAACATTTAAAAAAAATTTTCAGAAATTAAAGATCGTAATGAAAAGTAAAAAAGAAAGATATTACTGTTTTTGCAACGATAATACTTCATGTTGAATCAACGATCACTCATTCATTATTGTAATAATAGCATGAGAAAGCAAAACGCTTTCAATTCTGTCAGTATACAAGCGGCCCTCAAAAAAACTTTCTGTGAAAAAAGTGGCCCGCAATGTTATTCGAGTTGGCCAGGCCTGCTTTAGACCGTTTCATATAATTGGTTTTGTATGAAACCTACGTACGAAGGAAACATCCGACAGTTTGGAATCAGTTATAAGGTGTTATAAGTTTGTGATGTACTTATAAATCAATTATAAGTGCATTACTTAGATAAGAACACATTACAGACAGAATGAAAGCTGAAGGATACCTGTCGTTAGAACTCAGGACACATAAAAACTTTATCACTGTGGACGAAATCTTGCAGAGTGCTTTGATTGTATGTCAGTCGTAAAGCATTCTGGAAAAAGTATATGTAACATCAGAACTGATATAATAAGGAGCAAACGTATCTAATAGCAAAACGCAACCAAATGCTGGCTATCCTTCCCACAAAGATCAAAAGAGTCGAATCCGACAGTGGGTGCACACAAACGTTTTCATAACGTTTGAACCGACATACCACATTCAAAATGAGAATGGAACTAGATGAGAATAATTATTGAAGTGTTCATAAAAACACTATAATGGTTACAGATTCAGTAATTATTACCGTTGTAAGGAAAACAGATTAATTAGGTTGTGTACATGATAGACATAGCTAAGCACTAATTCATAAAATATATTTTCTGTGTCAACTGTTTTAACCAGGTAAAATGGTGAGATAAATAGAAAATATTATATCAAACTAGACAACACAAGTGGGAGTATAAATTTTGGTTTCAGATTTTGGTACACAGCCAGTAATTTCAGGAGAGTAGGGAAAGTCAATTCCAGTGCTCAATTAAGGTGAAAGCCAAAGTGGGATTTGAACTCAGAACATAAAGTCAGACTAAATGCTACTGAGTATTTTGCGTGGCATGCTAACAATTTTGCCAGCTCGCTGCCTTAGGAAATATAGATATTTGTTTCAAATTTTGGCACAAGGCCAGCAATTTTGAGGAAGGGGATAAGTCAATTGCAGCTACCCCAGTGCTCAACTGGTACTTATTTTATCGATCCCAAAAGGATGGAAGGCTAGGTTGACCTTAGCAGAATTTGAACTCAGAATGCAAAAATGGATGAAATGCCACTAAGCATTTTGCCTGGCATGCTAATGATTCTGCTAGTTTGCCTTCTTCAAGAACACAACGCTTTGCCTGGTTCAGGAATCAAACACAAGTCCTTATAATCATGATCCCAACACCATACTCTCTTGGCTACACATGTTCATGTAAGAAGTATAAATTTTACTTAACTAGTGTGCTGCTGTTTTTTGTTGGGTATCTAGGACCACATTATCTAATTTGCATTTTCTGTTTCTCAAGACTGGTTTTGAGATGAAATTTTGCTGCTATTTTTACATATTGAATAACCACATTGTGAAGGCTGGTGTTTCAGATCAGACTGTCAATAAGTCATGTATGTTAAGTTACATGACAGGCAGTATCTTGTCAGTCATCTAGTCCCACTTCTGATAAACTGGTGCTTTAAAAAAAAATCTCAAAGGTTAGTTACTTAGGGGCACCATTCACCTGAAAGACAATAGTGAAATTAATGTTAACATATTTAATGTGGTAAGTGCAAAAAATCTAATGAAAATGTGTATGATGAGAAAAGGATATTTGCTAAATTTTCACAATGATTAAAATAATATTAATCATTGAGATAATGTCTTTTTCCTTACTAATTAGATTTGTAATGCTCCTTATATTAAATATAATTAACACTTTCTATAAATAGTTACCATTGGAAAATATAAAGCCAGTCAATTGGCATAGCCATTAGAACATCAAATAGAATTCATTGTAATATATGTTGAGGCTTTAAGGCAGCGAGCTGGCAGAATCGTTAGCATGCCGGGCAAAATGCTTAGCAGTATTTTGTCTGCCTTTACGTTCTGAGTTCAAATTCAGCCGAGGTTGACTTTGCCTTTCAACCTACCAGGGTCAATAAGTTAAGTACCAGTTGTATACTGGGGTCGATCTAATCGATTGGCCCTTCCCCGAAAATTTCAGACCTTGTGCCTAGAGTAGAAAAGAATATTTGTTGGGGCCCTGTGTTGTGAGTAAAAATCCTGCCATGGTCAACTTTACCATTCATCCCTTCTGCAGTCAATAAAGTGCTAGTACACCTCTCTCTCACCTGCTGACAGATCCTGGTTGTTCTGTGAGGTCAAAAGTGGGAGAATCAAGAGGAAATGTGTCTGCTCACAATTCCATTGACACCCAATACCATTAACAAACACATGCCACTTGCTTATATTAAGTCATCGACAATGAGCAACTGCCGTAAAAAGTTTGCTTCCCAACCACTTGGTTCCGGGTTCAGTCCCACTGCATAGTACCTTAGGTTCCAGTTTGCACCAGGTTCCAGTCCATTTTGGTTTGGTTTCTACAGCTAGATGCCCTTCCTAACACCAACCACTTTATAGACTGTACCAAGTGCTTTTTATGTGGCATCAGTATCTGTGTTTTTCACATGGCACCATGGTTTTAGGATACTAATTCTGTTGTGGAGGATGAGTGTTCTTGAGTACAGCAACACACCATATATCTTGGCTATATAAGATATTCAGAGGATGAGGGACAATGCAAAATGATCTTCAGAGATTGCTGAGATTGATGTTGTTTGAGCATCTGTTGGAAAAATAGTTGAAGAAAGTGTTTATTGTAGGATCTTCAAGATTAACGTGATGGAAAGAGACGTGGGTGAGCTTAGGTGAAGGAAATATTTAAATAGACACACGTACACACACACACACACATAAACATACATACATATATACATGAACAAAATATTGGACTGACTCCTGTGCAGGTGGCACATAAAAAATACCATTTGAGCGTGGCCATTGCCAGTACTGCTGGACTGGCCCTTGTGCCGGTGGCAAGTAAAAAGCACCCACTACACTCTCGGAGTGGTTAGCATAAAAAAGGGCATCCAGCTGTAGAAACTGCCAGATCAGATTGGAGTGTGGTGTAGCCATTTGGTTCACCAGTCCCCAGTCAAATCGCCCAACCCATGCTAGCATGGAAAGTGGACGTTAAATGATGATGATGATACATACATACATACATGATGGTCTAACTGTGGATATGTTAACTACCTTGTGGTTTTTGTGCTGGAGATAAAAGGTTTTCTTCAGGATGTCAAAAAATGTTTTTGGAATGTCATTTTTAATTAGCATTGAGAATGGAGAATTATACCAAGTTACATTATGTTTCCTAGACCTTATCTTATTGTTTTCAGTGATATTCAGGTGATGGTTATCCGAGATACAGTCGTTGTTTTTGTAATTAATATTGGTTTCCATAGGGTGTATATTTACATTGATACAATTTATATAATCCAAATGGTTCATTCTGGAGTTGGACATTTCCCTTTGACTGGTGGTGTTTGACATTGGTATTATTAGTTTTTCTGTTATGATTACTGGTTAAGTCTGTTCTGAAACTAACTATTCCTTGTGGGTTAGTTACAGTGTTTGTTCCTTTTCTATGGTCCTTCCTATCTAGAGTCTCACCCATTATATTATTCTTATCAAGGTGGCAAGCAGGCAGAAACTTTAGCACGCCAGACGAAATGCTGGATAGACAGTGTATGCAATAGAAGGCCGTATGTGTTTCAGTAAGACTCTGCACTATCACACATGGCTCTAGTAACAGGAATGGATGGCTGAAAATTTTTATGATCACATAACCCCTAACATTTGGCTTCCTAATTCCCCAGATCTCAATCCATTGGACTATCACATGTGGAGCGTTGTTGAGAGAGAGGTCAATGAACATGCCCATAACATCAAAGATTCTTTGAAAGCTACCATAGTCAGAGTAATGTTCAAAATGAACCAGGACCACTTGATTCGAGTATGTAGATGGTTTAGATCTCATATAGAAGCAGTTGTTGAAGCTGAAGGTGGCTTTATTGGATAACATTATAGAAAAGAAGGTTCATTTTTATCTGCACAGCATTTTTTGATAAATAAAGTTACTATCTGTTTTCTTTATAAACATAAATCTGTCCTCAAATATCTTATACACCCTGTATATATATCCTTTGTACTGTAGGCACAAGGCCTGTAATTTGGTGGGAAGGGCCAATCGATTACATTAATCTTAGTACTTGATTGGTATTTATTTCATTGACCGCTGAAAGGATGAAAGGTAAGGTTAACCTTGGTGACATTTGAACTCAGAATGTAAAGACATGAAATGGTACAAAGCATTTTGCCTGGTGTGCTAAGGATTTTGCCAGCTTGCCTTTATATACATACACACACACACACACACAACATCACAACATTTCTGTCTACCAAATCTACTCATAAAGCTTTAATTGGTATGGGGCTATAGTAGAAGACACTTGCCCAAGGTGCCAGACTGTGAGAGTAAACCTGAAAGCCATGTGGTTGGGAAGCAAATTTCTCAACCACACACCTACAGCTGCACTTATATGTTGAAACTGTTAATTATCCTGCATCTGTATGCTGAAGGTATTATCTTGAATATTGAAACTATTAACTGACCTCAACCCAAATGATGTTAATTTGGTCTTAATCAGAAAATGAGAACATATTGAAAGAAACTGCTGATTGGAAGGGACACAAAAACAGCCTTCCCTAAAGACATATCAATGAACTCTAGACAGACAGTGCCAGCAACGATATCTGGTGTTTAGGAAAACTTCCCAACCAACCAACCAACCAGATAAACTGCAGTAATAGTTAAAAGTTATTTATTGTAGAATGAATAAAGTTCAGTTAATAGAATACCTTCCAAAACATTGATTTAATTATATGTTATATTCTTCTGAAGCAGTATCACAATGCAGATACATTGCGAAGGACAAATTAACTACAGTATTTGTCCAGTGATAATATCCCTTAAGGATGCATTGTTTAAAAACACCAAAATATATCAGTAGCAGATGAAAACCATTCAACCAGACAGTTAAAAGCAACACCATTGATTTTTCAGTCACTGTTTTTCTATATGAGTAGTAATGAATTATGTCATAGCATGTGGCACTGGCAGTGGATACATGCTGCTGACAAAGCCTGAGGTAGAAATACTTGTCTAACATTATCACTGTCCACACTGGACAATTTTCATCTACAACTGATATATTTTTGTTTTTAAACCATAAGGGACATTACCCTGGATGAATACTGCATTTAATTTGCATTTTTATTATGATGTTACAAACATGGCTATTGTTATAATTAGTCAGAATGTCTCTAAAATAGACAGGTCATTGTGTTGTACCTGTGGCACTTAACATCATGTATCAATTTCACTGATGGGATTTAAGAGGAACGAAAAAGTTTAATGGTTTGGAGTAGGGAGAGCATCCAGTTCCAATACAAATGCATTAACAAGGCTTCTTGTCCATACAAGCATTAAAAAACACGTGCAAATTGAAAGGTGCTGCCAGTAAGGTGAAAGTTAGTCAAGTGTACAGTGATGAATTTAATGTATAGGTAGACGTTCACCAACCCTCAATTCTCAGTCCCCTCTTATTCATCACTGTCCTTCACACCATAACAGAGTAATTTAAGATCAACTGTCATTGGGAACTACTATATGCTGATGATCTTACTCTTGGAGCAAAATCTGTAACACAATTAGAAAAGAAATTGCAGGTGTGGAAGCAAAACCTAGAATCTAAAGATCTTAATATTAACTTAGCAAAGAGTAAGGTTCTAGTAAGCAAGAAAACAGACAGGACACTACCCACCTTAGATAAATGGCTTGATTGATATATAGGAAAGGTGTAGTTAGTAATCCCATACACTGTACCTAGTGCAAGCTATGGACACACACGAGGTGCAGTGGAATTGCAGGAAGGTTAATGGAGAGAGCAGTCTTTGTTTGTGGAAGATGCACAATTGCCATAAAGTCTGTGGTCACATGAGAAATTGATTTTCTCAAATGTTCTGGAGGTACTAGATTGCTTCTGTTATCTACATGACCTAATTAGCAGTGGAGGATGTTCTGAAAGTGTAGTCACTAGAATAAGAGTAGGATAAAGTTCTGAGCTATAGCATCTGTAGGTAACAAAAGGTCCCTCTCTACAAGTGAAAGGCAGATTGTATGATGCTTGTGTATGTACAGTGATGCTACATGGTAATGAGACATGGACGCTGAACACAGAAGACATGCAAAGACTTGAGAGGAATGGAAAAAATATGCTCTACTGGATGTGCAATACTCTTGGAGTGGTTGGCGTTAGGAAGGGCATCCAGCTGTAGAAACTCTGCCAAATCAGATTGGAGCTTGGTGCAGCCATCTGGTTCGCCAGTCCTCAGTCAAATCGTCCAACCACCCATGCTAGCATGGAAAGCGGACGTTAAACAATGATGATGATGATGTATGTCAAAGTGCAAATGCATTGAAAGAAAAATTAGGTATTAGAGGAATCAGATGTAGCATACAAGAGAGAAGATTGCATTGGTTTGATTATGAATATGGATGAGGGCAGTTGCATAAAGAAGTGCCAGTCACTTGAAGTGGAGGGAAGTTATAGAAATGGGAGACCCAGGAAGACATAGGATGAAGTATTGAAGGCTGATCTCAAGATGTTGAGTCCTAAAGAGATGACAAAGGACTGGCATCTTGCTGTGCTCAAGAAGCCCTGCCCATCACAGCAAAAATGATATCATCCTATAACCCACATATGCTTGTATGTTTGAAGCTGTGTCCCCACTCTTTCCCTGACATGTCAAACATACCTTCTCCACCCATACAATTGCCTCCTGTCACTGCCCTTTTAGCCATTACACACCATTCTACCCTGCTGTCATTCTCAATATCTTCCTTTATCTACCACCATAACTCACCTACTGTAAGCCCCTTATATATCCCAGCCTCTCCCTCTCCACAGCTCTTACACCTTGTTCTACTACTTTCCAGAATCACTCCAATATTTATCAACTCACACCATTGTTTTTCACTCACTACTGTTTATTCGCCTCACACTTATAAAAGTATTCACTCATCCCCTTTCATGCTCCTTGTTAAGTTTGCTCTAGTACCCCATCACTACCTTCTTATTACCTTCTCTATAGGAAGACACCTGTTCTTATCCCTCAATCATACTTTAACCTTTCACCCTCTGGCATACAGCCACTCATCTCCACTTTCCCCTCCCAAATACTTAGTAGTAGGAGCCTTTTCCTCGTCTTGAAAATTACAAGACAGCCTCACTAGGATTAGTGGCACACGTAAGGCACCCAGTACAATCTGTGAAGTGGTTGGTCTCAGGAAGGGCATACAGCTGTAAAATCCATGCCAAAGATGACAATGAAACTCACCAGTTCCATCAAACCATTCTACCTATGCCAGCATGGAAAGCAGACATCAAATGATTATATCCATGTAATTTCAAAGTTCTTAGAAGTTGAGCATTAATGGTCACTGAGTGAAAATTCGTTGATTTTTCAGTTGTAATGCTTACAAGTTAGAAGAAAGAAAAACTTTGGAAACAACAGCATCGCAAACGGCTGCAGCCTTAGAGAGAATTAGGGAGGTCTAGTAGAGTGTCTGATGTGACACACTAATAAGTTCAGAAAGGCAGCAATTAATGTAATAGTGGTGGTAGAAGTGCACTGGTGAGGGTTAATCAGGCTAGAGGTCATTTACTTTTAATATTGCTTACATAGTGTTTTGTCTTATAAGCGTCAGCAACAATTTAAGGTAGCTGAAGTATCTTCAAACATGGTACCTGTTCAGACATCAAGTATTTGAAGGCAGCATGGCTTTACCTATGGTGATGAATAATAGGAAACATGAGATGTGTTCTTTGTTCACCATCATTCAATATCTTTTTCCATGCTGGCATGGGTATATTTCTGTGGCACCAGCACAAGTGAGGTCACCCATTTTGTGTATGTGCATATATTCAATTTACATACATTCATAATAAACATTGTGCAACACATGAAGAAAAAAAAAAAAAAACAACATCAGAAACAATATAACATTGTAAGACATTTATTTTATTGAATAAATACAGAAATTACAGTGAAATGATCTCATCATTACAGACTACTACAATACAATAGATTATAAACAGATACTTGTCTGTGTTAAAACTTCTTAGAGGATTATATATATTTACTAAATATAAGCAAAACCGAGGAAAAAAAAAAGAGAAAAAAAAAAGCTAAGTTTTTAAGAACTAATTTTATTTAGATTAAGAGTAGAAAATTGTCATCCATACACACACATATATATAAATAAAACAGAAATTCAGAAGTCCCTTTAGCATTTAAATGGCAAATAGCGCTTTTTTGTTACAATTTTGTTGTGTGCGTGTGTATATATACATACGCATATGTGTGTAAAGAAAACAGTCATTATGAATAGAAGACAATATTCATGGATTCAGAACTGATTCAACATAATCTTGTTCACTGATCTGAGTATACTTTGTACTGCCTTGGGCAGCTGCCCTGACAGATAGAATAAATGATGATAGCTATCCTGTAATCTCAACTATGGTAGTAAACAGAGTGAATGGTGTTTGGGAGAAGGTGTTAAACGAATGCAGTGGGTAGTCAGGTGGAGACTATAGAGAATAGGTGGAATTTGTGAAGTATATAGAAATGAGGTAACAGGACCTAAATTAAGAAGTTCAAGAGACTTCAGTGTCAGCTGATTTAATGCTGCAGAGACTCTTGAATCACTTTGTGAGTGTGTGTCCCCATTATATATATATATATATATCATTTAATGTCTGTTTTCCATGCTGGCATGGGTTGGACAGTTATATGTAGTGACAAGACTGATGTGAACTAATAACTACTTAACACAGTCAGGTTCTGCTGATGGTATAGAAACAAGAATTAGAAAACTATACAAACTACAATACATAAAAATTCATAGTGAATAAAAATAGTAACAAATTTAAATTCAATAAGATAAAGTAAGGCTATAATATACTGTTTAGACTATCTGAAATAATATCTGTCCATGAATAACTTAAGAAAAAAAAAAAAAAAAAAAAAAAAAAAGCAAATTATTTACTTAGCAATTGATATACTTTCATGTACATGACAAAAGAATTAAATGAATAATATAGAAGTGTGAGTTGCAATAGGATGAAGATTAATTTTTCTTCATGCTGTTTTGGATTGTATCTAACACTGCACTGATATCTCCCTTTTTAGCTTCCAAAAGAACTGTCAGCCAGCCTCCTTCATTTGAGTATCCCATACTCATCATCTGGTCAAGTGAATCAGCAATCTTTGGATCTGAAAGAAGTAAACATTTAATATATAAGATGCAACATTTTTTTTTTGTGTGTGCAGCTGAGCAAGTTATACTATCTACTGTGGTCAAACAATGAAATTGTTTTAGAAATCCTAGATCACCATAATGCTTAATCATACAATATCAAATATAACAGCACCAGAATATTTAAAAAGAGCTGATCTCAATTATCAGATGGACTACAAAATGTTACGATTATCCATTTCCAGCTACCTAATAACATCACCACAAACCTGCATTCAGATTACTCTGTCAAATGTAAGGTTAATTTATTCTCATTGTTTTTTAATTAATCATGCATTATCTTGTAGCTTCGAGATTTCAGAGATGTGACTTTATTTTTAATACGACATTGTAGGATAGGTGTGAGAGGCCATATCAGGCCAGTTTAAATGTTAAAGGGCCAAACACCCACAAATTTATCATTATTATTAGAACTGCATTACAGAAAACCAAGTATTTTGATTAATCCATACTAAAATTCCAACCAATATATAAACATCTAATTCCTTTAGTAGCCATCATTTGGTTCTTGTCTTGTGCAAACAAACTGCATTTAATATAAAAACTTTATTCTGCCAGAATGAAACTAAGTAAAGTGTAAATTATAATAAATCTAATAAATATTTGATACAAATAAAAATTAGTTAAAGTACAACATGTAGCCTACAGCTTTTCAAAACCAACACAGAGAAAGTAAAATTTTGATGCTGTTGATATTTGCTGTAAATGTGACATCAAAAACGAGTGGAAAGACATTTCAGAAGTAAATTAAAAGATCTAATTCAAGTTTACAGATGTAAAAAAAAAAAAAGAAAAAGAAAAGAAAGTCATAAAACAAAACTAGATTTCATGTAGCTTTAATCCTTACCTGATGGATAATACAAAGAGTTATCTTGTTTGATGTTTTCACTGACCATCTCATAAGGTGCAGATTTGCGGCTTTCAGGAGATAGATCATTCTTAGGTGAAAGAACAGTCCAACCATCAGCACACTAAAAGAACATAAAATAAAAGCAATCATTACAATTTTATCATCATCATTTAATGTCTGCCACACACATACAAACATCTGTATTTTGTGAAGCAAGTTTAGAAGGATGAGTTGGTACTGACAATTGTTAGTAGTTTACAAAGAGATTAAAGCATTCCAAAAATTTGGTCTGTTATGTTAACCAGCTTAACAGTTAATATATTATTGCGGGTTAATCTTCTAATATTTTATGTCCATTTCCCCATGCTGGCATCGTCTGAATGGGTTGTCACAGTCTGCATCATCTTTCATCCACAGCAACACAAAATCTACCAACATTTATGAATATCTACATTGCAGACCAACTGCATTTATCTTGCCACAAGTACTAAAGAAGTTCTCTATCCTACACCAGTTATCTGGGTCTACTATCCTCCTAGACAGGCAGCTTTGTACAGTAGTTTTAAATTTTAATTCCTGATTATGTCTATGTGCAAAAGCAGAAAAATCACTTATTAAAACAGAAGAGGCTCAATTTTTTTTTTTTTAAATAGGAAATGATAGAAATAAATAAGGTCTCAAAAGAAAACAAGGGTTATAGAAATAGTTGTAGCAGACTAAACAACTACCCTCTTCATTGGTTTGCATGGATAAACAAAAAAATTAAGAAAACTTTAAAAAAACCTACCAAGGTTTCACCAGCAGCAGGGGGAGCTTTAGTAGTTTCCTCATTTGCAGAGTAGTCAGTAGTGGTGCTAAAATCCCCACAAGTACTTTCTGATTTCTCAACAGGTTTTTCAGGGGTAGTTTCCTCTTTCTTCTCGGCACCAGCTGCAGCAGCAGCAGAAGCTGCAGCTGCGGTAGCAGCAGCAGTGGCAACTGCATGGGCAATCTTATGAGCTTTTTCAGCAATATCAGCTGGTGACATATTAGGATCGGCAGCAGCATCATGATGAACATTGGTGAAGACATGTGGGCCACTAGTAAACACATGTGGACCGCTGGTAAATACATGTGGTTTGTGTGGGCCATGGGGACCCATAGGAGGAACTCCAAATGGTCCAAAGAAACCAAATGGAGGTGGTGGTGGTGGTGGGGGTGGATGTGGTCCATTTGCACCTGGGCGGCCACTGAAAACTTTATGGAATTGACCCTCTTTTTCCAGTTTCATATCCAACTCAATACCTAAAAGGAATGATAAACATTAAATGAAAAATCACCAAAAAAAAAATTAAAATAAATAAATAAATAAATAAATAAAATTAGCGGGTAACAGAACTAATGAAATGGTTTCATATTTGACAATTAGACAAATTGCATGAATGAAAGTTAATTTGGTTTAAAACTGAAAAAGTTGTAAACAAGATTACTTAACCCTTTCATTACCAACCCAGCTGAAACCGGCTCTGCCTGAGTATAAATGTCTTGTTTTCATAAACTTTGAATTAAAATCTTCCAAACCTTAGTCACAATTTATGTTCTTAACATTAGCTGAGTAATAACTAAATTATTTTACTAAATTCTTTGTTATATTTAAAGTAATTGAAAGAAACACAGAGCATCTCAAAATAAATACAGTAACGAAAGGGTTAAAATGCTGAGAAAATTTCCATTTAAGACAAAATATGAAAATAACAGCAGTAGTTATCTTAAATCAGATGATTTTTTTTTTTTTAGTACAAGAAGCCTTTAAAACAGGTTAACTTTTCTGTAATTAGATTGGCTAGCAAACTAATAGTTTCATGAGATCTCTTACCAAATGGGTTCAGCACAGAGGATAAGTGCTCTCCAAGATTTTGGAACATGTTTTGAGCATATCCTGGAGGTCTTTTAGCTTCGTCTTTGTCTTTTTTCTCATCTGGTGTCTTGTTGGTAGTAGAAGAGGATGAAGTTGTTGAGCTGAAAGAACAACCTCCGGGGCCAGCAAAAGTGAAGCTATAATCACCACCATCTTTTGGGCAATATTGAGGCTGTACAATAGAAATATTCCATTAGTTAAAAAACAAATTCAGTTGAGTTTTTGCATTTTAGTCATGGGTTTTTTAAGGAAGTATTTGTGTACATACAAAGTTTTCAATTCTTATTCACTATACTTTTTATACATGGGCAAACACTAACAAATACATTTTAAATTGCTTAAAATTTTAATATTTGAGGATTAAAAATTTTTTTTAATATTTTCTACTCTAGGCACAAGGCATGAAATTTTTGGGGAAGGGGCCAGTTGATTTGATCAATCGATCCCAGTACTTAATTTATTGACCTCGAAAGGATGAAAGGCAAAGTTGATCTTGGCGGAATTTGAACTCAGAACGTAAAGACAGATGAAATATCGCTAAGCATTTCGTCCGGTGTGCTAACATTTCTGCCAGCGTGCCGCCTTAAAATTTAAAAATATCCATCTAAAACTAATTTTGAAACCTGATATTAAAATACAACTAGCTGCCAGCAAGGATACAGTATTTCATTTTGTAACCATAATATACTTTATAGTATATTAAAGGCTCACATGATATTGTGCCTTACTTTAGTGTTAGCAGTTTAATGCGATCGAAAATAAAATATAAGTAATGGGTCTAAGCGCATATTTCAAGAGTTACTGCTTTCCATCAACTTCACATCCAACCCATCAATTGCCCACACTAGTTGATGGAAGTGCAACTGGCTCCTGTCAACTGTCCTACCCATGCATGCATGGAAGATTTACATTAAATGATGATTATATATATAATAAATAATAAATAAATGCGCCCTTTTAAAGCCTAGCCAAGTTCAAGGGCCTAGTTTCCCGGTTTCAATGGTGTATGTGTTCCCCAGCTGGATGGGACGCCAGTCCATCGCAGCGTTACTCATTTTTGCCAGTTGAGTGGACTGGAGCAACGTGAAATGAAGTGTTTTGCTCAAAAACACAACGAATCGCCCGGACCAGGAATCGAAACCACAATCTTACGATCACGGTGCTGACACCCTAACCACTAAGCCACACACCTCCACATATATATATATATCAGGTGATAGCTGTGAATGCCACTGTCATACAAGCAGTGTCATTTACTTCCAACATCCAGCATAGACATGTCTGGCCATGGGAAAATATTACCTTACTTGGAAACTGAGAAGAGATAACAACAAGAAGGGCCCTAGAAATTCAACCATGTAATGATTGAGAGCATGAAAAAAAAAATGGATGTTAAAATGATAATGAATTTTTGGGGGATTCTTATACCTTATATCCCTTGCTCAAGTCATCAGACTGCGACCATGCTGGGGCATAGCTTTGAAGTCTGACAAGTAGAAGCCAGTACCTTTTTTTTTTAAAGCCTGGTACTTATTCCGTTGGTCTCTTGTTCCAAGCACGCTGACACCAATTGTCAAGTGGTGGTGGGAAACAAACATAAGGCACAAAAACACACATACATATATACATGATGGGCTTCTTTCAGTTTCTGCCTACCAAACCCTACACACAAGGCTACAGCTGCCCTAAGTATCATGCAATGGGACTGAATCTGGAACCAAGAGGTTGGGAAGTAAACTTACCACACAACCATGCCTGCATCTATATTAATCGATATAGCTTTTTACAGAGCTCTTTGTTAAGCAGCTTCTTGAAAAGAATTATGTTAAGATTAATATAAAAACCCGAAATCAACACTTACAGGAACCATTCCTGGAATAGGAATCTTCATCATTGGATGTTCTGGATGACAATCCTTTTTCTCACACTCTTGGCAAAGATCATAGTCAGGACAAGCAAGACATTTGAAACGAGGACCACTTATTTGTTTATCACAACCATCACAGATCACATGAGGATGCACTGCTTCATCAGCTCCAGTTTCAGGCATTGGTTTCGAATCATTTACTGTAAATAGAGAAATATTCAGATCTTTTTTAAAACGGGGGCCACATTTTTCATTAACGAAACACTTTGAAACTTGGAACACTGGTAGAATGTGTCATATAAAACATCTTTTTCTCTTAGTCTTTAAAAAAAAAGAAATCCATAACTTATTCCATGTTAAAGTTGTCGTATTTCTGTAATTTCAACCAATCACTGACGTCCATTCAGCCGATATACATTAAGTGCCAACTACATAAACAAACGATTCTGAAACAATTAACCCTAACCCTAAGGTTAGGGTTAGGGTTAAAGCAAATAAAACGAAGGTATGGAGATTAAATACACTTTACATCACTTAATCAGCCAAAGGAGTAAATATAAACAACTGAATACTTGTCAGTGATTGGTTGAAATTATCGAAATAAGACAATTTTTTTACATGAAATAAATTTGAATACAAAAATATTTTTCTGTTCTATAACACAAAATAGATAAGTATACGAAGTTTGAAAGTCTTTCCGTACCAAAAACACTACGTAAAACATTAATGAAAAATGTGGCCCCCATTTTAAAATAGATCCAAATATTCTTAATACAGAGATAATACAGGATATGTTTCATCACAAGCTATAAATACTGAGTAAATAAGGGAACTGATCCGTTTCAACAGTTAAGTATTCTCTTTAACCCACAACAATTTGAACCAATTAAGATTGGAGCAATTAGTTAATCTAGTTATATTTAGCTTGCAGTTTACTTTCAATTACTCTTACATAGGGTTTATTCTTCTCATATCCAACTTCATAACTAATTCCTTCAAGTACTTACTAGTACATCTCAGTTTCAAGATATCAGAACTGTGAAATCTAAAGCAACACCTATCACTGTGAGTCTAATCAGAAGCTATTAGTTAATTTCCAGTGTTATTCTACACAACCATCCATTGAAATTGTTTATTTTCGTCACAAACCAATGCTTTGTAAAGGCTACCAAACTTTCTTAGTCAATGATAGAATCTAGAATCCAAAAAAGGTATATAAGCCTATGAACTCTTAGGCTTAATTTCCTAATGAATACTTGTATAATGCACTAATACTTTGACTGGCTTTGGTTAGTGGACTACAGCAATGCTGGCACACTACTGACAAGGTGTTCAGTCAGTTATAATCTATTGCCAAAACACACAATGGAGCCTGGTGCAGTTCTTTGGCTTGCCAGCTCCTGTCAAACTGTCCAACTCAGGCCAATATGGAAGATGAGTGTTAAACGATAAGGATTCTCAAATGGTTAACTTGGCACAAAAGGATGATTCACACAATAAAAATCCACAAGAAATTTCTACATAAATTTATAGTCAATCCAGTGCAATTCATTCGAACATAATGGGATTATGTACAAGCTGCCTGCCAAATTTCAGCAAAAGACCTGAGCCCAAACTATCACACAAAAGTATTTAACTCAAAAATAAACAGATGCAAAGCAACATTCTTAACTACAAAATTATTCACATTGTAGCAAGCCTGCTACTCTTCAAATGGTTTATAAAATGTAAGTGTTAATAAAAAATCATTTCTCTTCAATGTCTATTAACAGTAAAATAGCCAGTTACTGAAATACATATTCTTCTCTACTCTAGGCACAAGGCCCAGAATTTTGGGGGGAGCGGCCAGTCAATTAGATCAACTCCAGTATGCAACTGGTATTTTATCGACCCTGAAAGGATGAAAGGCAAAGTTGACCTTGACAGAGTTTGAGCGCAGAACATGAAAACAGTCGAAATACTAAGCATTTCGCCCAGCATGCTAACGTTTCTGGCAGCTCGCCACCTTCGGTGCTGAAATATGTATTTCTTTATTGCCCACCAGGGGCTAAACATAGAGGGGACAAACAAAGACAAAGGGATTAAGTCGATTACATCGACCTCAGTGTGAAACTGGTAAAGGATGAAAGGCAAAGCCGACCTCGGCAGAATTTGAACTCAGGACATGCTAACGTTTCTGCCAGCTCGCCAATTTAATTACCAAAATATATATTGCCATAGAACTATCAGAGGAAAGAAAGGTAATGCTGGTAAAACTTTCTATTATTACACAAGCAATATTACAATACTGTAAAAATGTCCATTTCAACCCTGATATGGAACTTGTGTATTGATATTTTAATGGAGATGTGAAATTTATATAACTTACCTTTGATTATGATTTTAAAGATTGAACTATCAAGAGAAGTTACAGCTTCGTTTAACTCATTGTCACTTGTGAATCTTATCAGATCAGTATCAGAGTCTGCAGAAAAAATAAAGAAGTGAAATGTTATATATTTTAATCAATAGAATTAACAACATCCAACAGAAACTTTATATACATGTAGGCGTGTGAGGATATATAGGTAGTAAACCATTACATCAAGAATTGTGTGAAATGACAATGCAAAATAATTAAAATCATAAATTATTCCAGTATACTGTTTAATTTATAATGAATACTCCATAAAATAAAACATTTTCCCACTGACTGCTATCAATTTCATTTAAGCACCCCCCCCCCCAAAAAAAAAAGAGAGGCTAATGTTGGAACCACCTGTAGACGGAAACTAGAATGAGATTCTGCGCAGGTTGCCTACCAAATTTCATCAGAAGCACTAGCTGACCTTAGCCAAAACTATCACGCAATAATATTCAACTTAAAACAACATGGTTGCACAGTAAAATTCTTAACTACAAAATTATTCACACAAATCCTCATCAATAAATTCACGGTCACTTTGAAGTTCTATAAACACACTTAGCTTCAATAGACATGGTGGAGGCTTCCAATATTGTTATTACTATATAGAATGGGCCGTTTTCTCAATATCAGCTCGCATTTGAAATTTGTTTCAAATGTGCAGCCACCCTCAATACTTTTTAACTGGCCAAGTTTAAAAAGAATTCCTTTGGTATTCTGTAGAAAAATAAATCCATGATTATCTAAAATATCTCAATCCCCAATGGATACATTTTGTATAGGGATGGCGTAAAAAAAAAAAAAAAAAAAAAAAAAAACTTTATCAGTGAAATATATTTGATAATCATTCGTCATAAATCTTCAAAATAATCCTTTCTGCAGCCATTGGCAGTGAATAGAGATAAGAATCGTGGGAAAATATATATACATTTTGTCCTTCAATGCAGAGGATAGAAAAGTTTCTAGAGAATATGGACAGGTCAGATATATATAGAATTAAGTGGAGGGCAAGAAGGAGCCGTCATAGAATTATTCCACTCATTTGCTATAAGTTGCATTACTGAGGATACCTTGAGGAAAGGCATTAACACCACAACTTTAACGTTAGTAAAGCTTTATACTTTGTAAAATTAAAAAAAAAAAAACAGCAGTTAATTGTCAATATATCTGGCCTAAAAAAGCTAAATTGCACAATTCCCATGAATCTCTCTCAGTCAAAATACATTCATTCAGAATTAATAAACGCAATTAGCTAGCACTGATTTTATATTACATATATAGTGACATTCATAAACAGTCCTGCTCACAATATGCTGCGAGTCCTATTGGAAAAAAAACATTGTTGCCATATCAACGATTAGTACACATATTCGTTAGATATTCACACACAAATAAATCAATCAAGGGAATAAATATCGATGCTTTACGTTTTGCAAGAAAGATGTACATCGATACTCCAGTTCTATACACACACATATTGTATAGGAACAACTATGATCATTGCCTTTTAGTCAAAACAGTGAAAATACTGGTTTGGATATCAAAACTAATAGCATTTTAAAAATAAACATTACAAAAAAAAAAAAAAAAATCCCAACAATTAAAAATAAGATAACTAAACGATATAAAGAAACCTCGGTCGATTATATTTTACTCTGAATTTAATTACAGAAAACCACTGACAAAATCCAAAGGTTTAGGAACTTTATTTAAATCCTTGACATTATCAGACATTCAGGATGTTTATTGCATATCAAGACTATATATATATATATATATATATATAAATAATATATAAATATATGCATATATCCATACATATATGTACGTATCTACATCTATATGTATATGTATACATACATGCATATATGGGTACAGGACATTAAAAAAAAAACGTAAACATAATGAGAAATGAAAACAGAAAACGAACTTTTTTCGAGCAACGAGACATGCAACATAAACAGTAAAACCCTTCGTCAGTTGTCCCTGTTTCATCTACTCAATACACACACACACACACATATATATATAATATATATATAATATAGTTAACGTGAGGCATTCTTGTATAGTTATACCCTTATATATCTATAAACACACACATTTATGTCTGTACATATATATACATAAACACATTTACGTATATATATATATATATACATACACACATTTATGTATATACATATATATATACATTTATGTATATACATATATATATACATACATTTATGTATATACATATATACATACACATATATATACATACATTTATGTATATACATATATATATATACATACACACATTTATGTATATACATATATATATACATACACACACACATTTATGTATATACATATATATATATATACATATATATATATACATACACACATTTATGTATATACATATATATATATACATACACACATTTATGTATATACATATATATATACATACACACATTTATGTATATACATATATATATATACATACACACATTTATGTATATACATATATATATATACATACACACATTTATGTATATACATATATATATATACATACACACATTTATGTATATACATATATATATATACATACACACATTTATGTATATACATATATATATATACATACACATTTATGTATATACATATATATATATACATACACACATTTATGTATATACATATATATATATACATACACACATTTATGTATATACATATATATATACATACACACATTTATGTATATACATATATATATATATACATACACACATTTATGTATATACATATATATATATACATACACACATTTATGTATATACATATATATATATACATACACACATTTATGTATATACATATATATATATACATACACACATTTATGTATATACATATATATATATACATACACACATTTATGTATATACATATATATATATACATACACACATTTATGTATATACATATATATATATACATACACACATTTATGTATATACATATATATACATATATATATATACATACACACATTTATGTATATACATATATATACATACATATATATATACATACACACATTTATGTATATACATATATATACATACACACATTTATGTATATACATAGATATATATACATACACACATTTATGTATATACATAGATATATATACATACACACATTTATGTATATACATAGATATATATACATACACACATTTATGTATATACATAGATATATATACATACACACATTTATGTATATACATAGATATATATACATACACACATTTATGTATATACATAGATATATATATACATACACACATTTATGTATATACATATATATATACATACACACATTTATGTATATACATATATATATACATACACACATTTATGTATATACATATATATACATACACACATTTATGTATATACATATATATACATACACACATTTATGTATATACATATATATACATACACACATTTATGTATATACATATATATATACATACACACATTTATGTATATACATATATATATACATACACACATTTATGTATATACATATATATACATACACACATTTATGTATATACATATATATACATACACACATTTATGTATATACATATATATACATACACACATTTATGTATATACATATATATACATACACACATTTATGTATATACATATATATACATACACACATTTATGTATATACATATATATACATACACACATTTATGTATATACATATATATATACATACACACATTTATGTATATACATATATATACACACATTTATGTATATACATATATATATACACACACACATTTATGTATATACATATATATACACACACATTTATGTATATACATATATATATATACACACATTTATGTATATACATATATATATATACACACATTTATGTATATACATATATATATATACACACACACATTTATGTATATACATATATATATATACACACACACATTTATGTATATACATATATATATATACACACACACATTTATGTATATACATATATATATATACACACACATTTATGTATATACATATATATATATACACACATTTATGTATATACATATATATATATACACACATTTATGTATATACATATATATATATACACACATTTATGTATATACATATATATATATACACACACATTTATGTATATACATTTATATATATACACACACATTTATGTATATACATTTATATATATACATATACACACATTTATGTATATACATATATATATATACATACACACATTTATGTATATACATCTATGTATACCTAATGTGAGGCGTTCAACAAATCTGTATTAGAATGAATGACCTCTGGTATTAGAAATCTAGTTTTGAAAATTCGTTAACGAAAGCCATCCATTTGACGTTTTTAAAACCCCATAATTAAGTCTCTCTACAATTCTTTGACACAACCCTTTTTTTTTTAAATCCATCAAATGGTGTAGGTTATCAGAAAGACGGATGGGGAAACAAAAAAAAAAAAATACAAAACCGTAAAACGTTAGATATTTTACGAAAGCAAACATTCGGCTTTGTTTGGACAGTTTTACTCATGACGCAGTTTGTTTAGCCCCAGGTCAACCAGTAAGAAGAAGAACCTATGATCAAAGGCGTATCAATCATGGGGCTATCCTGTATTTTGTGTGCCTTGGACCAGGGGTTTTCAAACTGTGGTCCACAAGGACAGCAAATACTTTTTATGGGCAATTTGATTTTATATGTTTTTTTAATCGAAATCTTTTAATCGACAATAAACCTATTTGTTAAATAAATAAATGTAAAAATATGTTATTTGAAGCAAATATTTATGTATAAATTTCATAAGCGTTTATAAGGGGGTCCCTAAGGTAAAGCCTGAAATATAAAGGGGTCCGCAAGTCAAAAAGATTAAAACCCCTGAGACAACATAATAGAACGAGTCCTTCAACTTTTAAGAGAAATTTGGTTGCTATGTTCAGCATATCGAGCGATGATGTCACGGTTTCTGCCTTCTCTCTAGTTTTGTGTATCATATGATATTATTATTTATAAATGTTTCTGCTTATATATATGGAGTTAATAGAAAGAAAATAAAAAAAGAGACTTATTTAGCGAAGAAATGGATAAATAAAAATATGAAAACAGAGGAAGATAATATTTAGAAGATAGAAAAATATAAAAGAAATCGATGGAGATGTTTCAAAGAAGGAAGCCACCATATTGAAACCAGTTGTTTGAATTGGTGAAAATAGGTGAGAATATATTGGTTCTTACCTTGCCAGTACATAGTAAATTTGCCATGGGAGAGACTGGGGAATACTTCACATACTTTCTTGAACAAGAAATCGAAGGTGAGCTGTTTAGGTACACTGAAACGACGAATCTCGTCGAAATTCTTGCCTTGGTCATCATTAGATTTGTACGCTTTTATTGTCAACGACATTTTTGCGGTCGACTTTGTGGTGATATTTATCAAGGGAATTACTGCTTTACAGCTGATCGAATGCTCCGTTATTTTGAAACTGAGTCCAGAAATGATTATGGACAAACGTTGGTAGGTGTTGTTTATATAGCAACAATGACAACAGAAACAGAACAATCTGGAGAACTGGTGACGTTTCTCTGCAATTTGCTATCTCATTTCCAGCTCACGATCGGCTAACATCGGCAACGATCGACGTCGACAGGTTAACGAGAAAATACTATAAAACAAACTAGAAAAGTAAATAAATATTCGATTTAAAACGATAAAGTTATATTAAATTATTTAAAGTACATTTATTAAATTAATTTAGTCAGAAAAATATCGACATAAAATCATAGTACAATAAAGCCATTCCGTCAAAGGCCGTAACATAACGTAAAATGCCGGAAATGAATTAAGCTGATTCATAAACAGGTTTTTTTTGTTTTTCCCAAAATTAGTTGGTGATGAAATATTTGTAGATTCTGACGAAAATTTAATCTTTATTTATTCAAAGTATAATGTCTATATTTTGACTTGATGTCCTCACCAAATTCTTAAACTACAATTATTCCATTTCACGATTTTCTTTTAGAATTGGCAAACTGACCATTTTTATTATTGTTTTTCTCTAGATCAAATTAAATTCAATCTATTCAAAAATCACCCAGACATAAACGACTAGACATGACATGAATAATCTAGAAGATTCCAGAAATTTCGAGAAACGAAAATAAGACCATTTCTTTTTTCTGTTGGCCCAGATGATTTCCACAGAAATAAACAAACATTAAAACCTTCTTTGAGTTTCTAGCTATACTTTTATGCCATTGTTACCAATAATGCGATTATTTATTTATAATAACCAAATGCTTCTGTGGTCTCGTTGGAAAAGACATGTTAGGAAGGTGACTGTTGTAGAAAATTTCTTTGGAAATATTACTAAACCAAGGATGGTAATAAAAATGAAACTGGTGTAAGGTATTAATGGAATGGATGTGATGGTAGTGCTTATTGTATTAGTGGAGCGATGATGATGATGAAGGTGGGAAATTGGTGATAGACGTACAAGTGTTATTGAGGAAGAGCTGATCTTTGCCAAGGTAGGAAATTGGTGACAGACGTACGACAAATGTTATTGAAAAAGAGCTGATCTTTCTCTTCTCTTTTCGCATCTATTCACATTTAAGATGCTTTATGAGATATAATTCAATCCCAGTTCTTCACAGGTACTTTGTTTTATCTCTCCTCCATCCACCTGAAGGATGAAATGTAACGTTGACTTCAGCTAAATTTGAACTCAAAACACCGGGAGTCGTAACTAAATATCGATGCGTTAACGATTCTGCCGATCCACCCCCATGGTAATAGAAAAGGTAGGCTGTAACATTGTTATTAATGTCGATGGTAGTGCTACTTGCAGTAGCGATGATGGTAGTGGGGGAAATAGTACTAGTAGTGGTAGTTATAATAATTACTACGTTAGTAGTGATGATGTGACAGTAGTGGTGGTAGTAGTACTAGTATTAATAGTAATGATGTAATAGTAGTGGTAGTGATGATGTGAGAGTAAAACTATAAATGGTTAGTGGTTACGTGATAGAGCAGCGATGGTTATACTTAGTATTGGTCGTGGTGGTCATGTCTTAATAGTGATTATGTAATAGTAGTTGTGGTAATGGTGAAACTAGTAGTGTTGGTGGAGACGGCAACGGTTGTAGATATTATTGGTGGTGTGAATGGTAATAATAGTGATGATATTAGTGGTAGTGATAGTATCGATGGTTGTGCTACCACTAATCAATTTCCAACGGAAAGTGTATGATGTAGTGTTAAAACATTGGCTCGCAGTTATTTATCTTTCAAATTTATTTGTTTCAGTAATTGGAGTGCGGACATGCTGGAGCACCACCTTGGAGGGTTTAATCGAGCGAATCGACCCTACTACTTATCTTTGAAAGCCTGGAATTTATTCTTTCCGTCGTCTGAATCACCAAGTTATGGAGACATAAACAAACCAACAACGATTGTCAAGCAGTGGTGAGGACAAACACATACATATCATCATCGTTTTAACGTCCGCTTTCCATGCTAGCATGGGTTGGACGATTTGATTGAGGACTGGTGAACCAGATGGCCACACCAGGCTCCAATCTAATTTGGCAGAGTTTCTACAGCTGGATTCCCTTCCTAATGCCAACCACTCCGAGAGTGTAGTGGGTGCTTTTTACTTGCCAATGGCACGAGGGCCAGTCAGGCGGTACTGGCAACGGCCACGCTCAAAATGGTGTATTTTATGTGCCACCTGCAAAGGAGCCAGTCCAGCGGCACTGGCAACGACCTCGCTCAAATGTCTTTTCACGTGCCACCGGCACAAGTGCCAGGAGGCGACACTGGTAACGATCACGCTCAAATGGTGCTATTTATGTGCCACTGGCACGGAAGCCAGACAGCTGCTCTGGCAACGATCATGCTCGGAGGTGCTCTTAGCGCTCCACTGGTACAGGTGCCATCACGATTTCGCCTTCACTTGCCCCAACAAGTCTTCCCAAGCCGAGTTTAGTGTCCAATGAAGGAGACGTTGGCATGGGTGCCAGTCGTCGAATTTGTATGTATGTATGTATGTATGTATGTCATTATTTAGTTTATTTCAAGATTTCTTGCCAATAGAGAAAGAACTGGTTTCTAACCTAGATCCAAGGTTCCTTCATTGGAATTTCAACATCAACAATAGGGTATTTTTGTATGTATGTATGTGCAGATTTGTATGTTTTATGTATGTATTCTCATGCATAGTGTTGCATATCCAGACATGCTCATATATACTCAAATGATAAACTTCTGGAAAGTTTTACAGATTTTTACAGTTCCAGTGATAGATTAGATCTGTAGCCTTCGAATTAGCTTTCTCCTTTCTGGTTTTGAGAAGCCTAATTCCTCAAGATTGGTATTTAGGCAGTGTGTTACATATCCCACGGCCTCAATAATTACAGATATAAACCTGAACTTGTAATCTTGATATGTATGTATGTATGTATACAATGAGCTTCTTTCAGTTTCTGTCTATCAAAATCCACTAACAAGGCTTTGGTAGTCCTGAAGCCATAGTAGAAGACCTTGCCCAAGGTACCACACAATGGGGCTGAACCCCAGGTCACATGGTTAGGAAGCAAGATCCTTCACCACACAGACACTCCTGCTCCTATTTCCACACAGCTGAGCCATAAGTCTTTATTCAAACCATTTAATGGCAGAAATCACATTAAAATCTCTAGAAATAGATGACATAAATAGAAAAATAACTATGGCAATAACAGAAGTAAAACTAACATTATTAACATTTGTTTTTCCATAAAGTGATTGGATGAAAAATGGGTAAAAATTCTAATATACAAGAAAGAAAACAAATGTACAATTGAGAATTAGAGATTAATTAGTATATTGTCTCTATTTTAAAAAGTATTTGAAAAATCAATCTCATGTTACATGACTTCCTTAACAATGATAATAAAATAATAATAATAATAATAATAACAGCAATAATAATAGCCATGTGCTTAGAGGAATTCTTAGGGGTTTGGATAATTCATTTCTGGAAACATGAGTATGTCGTTTAACATCTTCAAACAACTGTTTTCCGGGGACCTTTTGAGCGGGATGGGCTACTCAACCTGAAGAAAATTCTAACTGGGCCCCTCCTGCAAGGTCATGCGCTGTTTATCTTGATATGAGATCACCATGCCGTGCACATATGGTTGTGATGCCTGGTGTACCATTATCAGACAGGTAGTCACAATGGGTATATTGGGCTTCATGTATTTTATCCCAGTGTCACTTTGATGGTATGCACTGCTCTCTCACTCAATAATAATAATAATAGTTTCAAATTTTGGCACAAGGTCTGCAGTTTCAGGGGTGGGGCTAAGTTGTTTACATCAACTCCAGTGTTCAACTCATACTTATTTTATCAATCCCAAAAGCATGAAAGGCAAAGTGGATTCCAGCAGGATTTGAACTCTGAATATAAAGATGAATGACATTCCGTTTGGTGTGCTAACGATTCTGCCAGCTCACCACCTCAATAATAATAATAATCCTTTCCATTATGAGCACATGACCTGAAATCTTGAGGGAGGGTGCAAGCCGATTACATCAACCCCAGTGTTTAACTAGTACTTAATTCATCAACCCTGAAAAGATGAAAGGCAAAGTTGACCTTGGCAGAATTTGAATTCAGAACATAAAGATGTACAAAATGCCGCTAAGCATTTTACCCAGCATGCTAATGATTCTGCCAGCTTGCAGCCTTAATAATAATGATAATGGTTTCAAATTTTGGCATTTTGGGGAAGGGGGCTTGTCAATTATGTTGACCCCAGTGTTTCACAGGTTCTAAATTTATCAACCCTAAAAGCTTGAAAAGCAAAGTTGACCTCGGCAGATTTTGAACTCAGATTGTGAACATAAATGAAATACTACTAAGCATTTCACCCAGTGTGTGTTAACGATTCTGCCAGCTCACCGCCATAATAATAACAACAACAATAATAATAATGATTAGAAGTGTTATCATGTACATGGTTTGTCAGTGTGTAAAAAGACGAGCTACAGCAAATATTCTGCTTAATATCACAGATTTTCATGTCAGTTGTTTGACCATAACCAGTTGAGCATGTTCTTTGGTGGCTGACAATATGCGCATCTCTGATCATGAGCAGAAGTAGTTGGGGAGCATCATAGCCATGTGGTGAGAGGAATTCTCAGGGTTTAAATTATTCACCTCTGGAAGCATGGGTGTTTCATTCAACATCCTTAAATAACCCTTATTCAGGGCCTTTTGAGTGAGATGGGCTACTCATCCTGAAGAAAATTCTAACTGGGCCCTACCTGCAAGGTCATGTATTGTTTATCTTAACATGAAATCACCATGTCACACACAGGTAGTCATGATGGGTATATTGGGCTTCATATATTTGTACCCCGGGGTGGACTGAGCTATCGGTCAATTGGGCACTGCCCGAGGGCCTGGAGCTCTGAGGGGCCCACACTCTACATGTTAACTCTACTGATATCAACACTAAGGGGCTTGGTAAACAGTTATGCCCGAGGGCCCTTAATACTCTCAGTCCACCCCTGCTTGTACCCAAGTGTTACTTGGACAAGATTATATTGGCATATCAAGCAATGTATGAGACAGTAATCATTTGTTGATACTCTCAACTTATCCTTCCATATATTTAAGTGCTTCTCTTAATCATTCATGTTGTATATGAGTTGATTGTATTTGTTAAAATGACTAATAACACTCAAATCATGGATGACAATTGAATTAATAACTCTTATTAAGCGTCACAATTTGATACAAATGTCTTTGTCTTCGTTTTCCTTTTGATATTCTAGAATTTTGGAGATATATACAAACTCAGCAGTGAATAAACACTCTGTTAGGAGGCACAAGCACTTATACACACATGTACACACACGACAGTTACTTCCGCCTACCAAATTCAATCACAAACTCTGTGTAAGCTCATTATTCTGATTTCGAATATAGTCAAAGTCAATTAGACATCTAATCTGTGATACTTTATTGCAGAGGTCTAATAATACAGAAAGATGTCCAGAGTTATCTCTGTTACTTGTATGAATGGTAAAGGAAGGGGTGATCCACTGATGGAAGTGGGATGGGGAAAAGTCAATGGTAAAACAAAAATCAAACAGCGCTTCAACTCTATGTGCCGGTAAAAGGGAGGAATGTGAATGTTTGTGTGTTTGTCTAAAATATATTTATATATTTGCGTATATGTATATGTGTTTGTGTATATTTATTTAGAAAGATACATAGAAAATAGAATTACAGACATGTGCTTTTACACATACACACACACACACACACACACACACACACATATATATATATATATAAACATACACACTTAAAAAGGAAGGAAGCAAGTTGTGACAAATTTCACTACAGACTGTACTACTCATACATATAAATGTATACATAGGCACACACGCACACACACACACACACACACACACACTCACACAATGAGAAAAAAAAAGGCATTAGATCAACAACTATTAAAACATTAGTCATTGATCTAATGCCTTTTTCTCAATGTAGGTGTGGCTGTGTGGTTAAGAAACTTGCTTCCCAACCATGTGATCTTGGGTTTGGTCACATTACATGGTTCTTTGGGCAAGTGTCTTCTACTTACAGGGCTTGATCCAAGCCCTGTAAGTGGATAGAAAGTGAAAGGAGCCCTGTCAGTAGATAGAAAGAGAAAGGAGTCCATTGTGCATGTGTGTGTGTCCTTGTCTAGACATCATGCGATGGTTGAAAATGAGCCTCACTGCCATACAAGTGATGTTGTTCATTTACAGTATTCTGTGAAAACCATGTCTGGCCATGGAGAAATATTACCTTGCTTAGAAACAAGTAAGGGCTGGTTACAGGAGGGTCAACTGGCCATAGAAAATCTGCCTCAACAAATTCTATTCTGTCTGACCCATCTAAGCATTGAAAAGTGGACATTAAGGGCTGTTGTGGTGGTTGTTTGTTCCTTCTTGAGCCATGCCTGCCTCATAAGGGCTGTTTTCCAGTTTCATCAGCGCATAGGTTTCCCACCTGGACAAGATGCCGGTCCGTCACAGGTGAGCTGCTTGATGCAGGAGGAAAGAGTGAGAGAAAGTTGTGGAGAAAGAATCAGTAGAAGTTCGCCATTACTTTCTGCCAGAATCACATGGAGCCTAGGCGTTTCGCTCATAAACACACACATCACCCAGTCTGAGATTTGAACCCACAATCCCTCGACCACAAGTCCACTGCTCTAACCACTAGGCCATATGCCACCATACATTGAGAGATGATAAATTCTAATCAATTTTCTAATGTCCTCAATACTAAATAAGTTAACGTATTAGTTTAATTAATTAATTCACAGGTCCAACGCATGCCAGCATGAAAAGTGGATATTAAATGACAATGATGATGATGATAAACATGCTGGTTTTGGGAAATATGCTTAATTTTATTGCTTACTTATGTACAATATTTCACAACATTCTAAGGCAGCAAGTTAGGAGAATCATCAACATGCCAGGCAAAATGCTTAGTGGTATTTTGTCCACCTCTATGTCCAGAGTTCAAATCCTACCAAGGTTGACTTTACCTTTCATCCTTTCAGGGTTGATAAATAAGTACCATTTGAGCACCGGGGTCAATATAATCAACTTAACCCCACCGGCTGAAATTGCTGGCCTTGTGCCAAAATTTGAAACTAATATTACAGGCGCAGGAGTGGCTGTGTGGTAAGTAGCTTGTTTACCAACGACATGGTTCCGGGTTCAGTCCCACTGTGTGGCACCTTGGGCAAGTGTCTTCTACTATAGCCTCAGGCCGACCAAAGCCTTGTGAGTGGATTTGGTAGACGGAAACTGAAAGAAGCCCGTCGTATATATGTATATATATATATATGTATGTGTGTGTATATGTTTGTGTGTCTGTGTTTGTCCCCACAACATCACTTGACAACTGATGCTGGTGTGTTTACGTCCCCGTAACTTAGTGGTTCGGCAAAAGAGACCAATAGAATAAGTACTAGGCTTACAAAGAATGAGTCCTGGGGTTGATTTGCTCGACTAAAGGCGGTGCTCCAGCATGGCCACAGTCAAATGACTGAAACAAGTAAAAGTGTAACATTCTATGACAGCGAGTTGGCTGAAACATTAGCATGCCAGGCAAAATGCTTAGCAGCATTTGATTTGTATTTACATTCTGAGTTCAAATTCTGCCAAGGTTGACTTTGCCTTTCATTCTTTTTGGGGATGGATAAAATGAGTACCAGCTGAGCCCTGGGGTTGGGATAATTGATTTACCCTCACACACTGAAATTGCCAGACCTGTGTCAAAATTTAAAACCGATGACACATAACATTCTCCTCTTCCACCCTCTTCTCCAATCTTGTGAAAAAGAATACTTTTATCATGTGCGCTGTTTTTCCTTCTCTGACTAATCTATAAAATATATGTCAGATAAGCATTGACCGGGGTTTTTCCCTCGGATATGCAATGACATTGTTATGACTAGATCATCATCATCATCATCATCATCGTCGTCATCATTTAACGTCTGCTTTCCATGCTGGCATGGTTCATTATCATTACTTAGAACTAGGTGACCCCGTGCCATCAAAAATGACAGCTAATTGTAGTATTTTATATATAAAAATGGGTACAAAAAGGTGAAAATAAAATCAAACGGTTCTTCAGCACTATGTGAGTGTGTGTGTGTGTGTGTGTGTGCGTGTGTGCATATGTATACATTTATATGTATGTGTAGCACCATCTGTAGTGAACTTTATCACAATTTGCTCCCTTCCTTTTTAAGTGTGTCTGTTTATATATATATATATATCGCCTTCTAGCACTTGTGCTGGTAGCACGTTAGAAAATCATTCAAGCGAGGTCATTGCCAGTGCCGCTGGACTGGCTCCCGTGCAGGTGGCACGTAAAAAACACCTTTTTGAGCGTGGCCGTTGCCAGTACCGCCTGACTGGCCTTTGTGCCAGTGGCACGTAAAAGCGCCCACTACACTCTCGAAGTGGTTGGCGTTAGGAAGGGCATCCAGCCGTAGAAACTCTGCCAAATCAGATTGGAGCCTGGTGTAGCCATCTGGCTCATCAGTCCTCAGTCAAATCGTCCAACCCATGTTAGCATGGAAAGCGGACGTTAAACGATGATGATGATATGTATGTGTAAAAGCACATGTATCTGTAATTCTATTTTCTATGTATGTTTCTAAATAAATATACACAAACACATATACATTCACGCAAATGTATAAATATATTTTACACAAACACACACATACACATACACACAAACATTCACATTCCTCCCTTTTACAGGCACACCCATATACTCACACAGAGTTGAAGCCCTGTTGTTTTACCATCCCACTTCCATCGGTGGATCACCCCTTCCCTTCTCATTCATAGATTGTGACAGAGAAATACACAAGGGTATTATTATAGTAGATTGTTATGGTAGAAAATATACAGCACTCTCTTTGCCACTTCCTCTCTCTCATTGCTATTACTTTCTCTCACTCCCTTTCAGTCATGGCTATTACTCTTACTATTTCTCCTTCACTGAATTGCTATTTTTTACATTCTTTTATTCTTTTATTTGTTTCAGTCATGTGACTGCAGCCATGCTGGAGCACCGCATTTAGTCGAGCAAATCGACCCCAAGACTTATTCTTTGTAAGCCTAGTATATATTCTATTGGTCTCTCTTGTCGAACCGCTAAGTTACGGGGACGTAAACACACCAGCATCGGTTGTCAAGCTATATTGGGGGGTGGGAGGGACAAACACAGACACACAAACATATACACACACACAAACATATACACACACACATACATATGTATATACATATATACGACGGGCTTCTTTCAGTTTCCGTCTACCAAATCCACTTACAAGGCTTTGGTCGGCCCAAGGCTATAGTAGAAGACACTTGCCCAATGTGCCACGCAGCAGGACTTGAACCCGGAACCATGTGGTTGGTAAGCAAGCTACTTACCACACAGCCACTCCTGCACCTAGATAGATATTTATTTTTATATAAAGATATGCAAAAGAATGTATTTGTAAAGCTAAACAAGTAAAGGAATGAATAGAGAAAATATGAATGAGCAGCCTGACTGTCAGACTGTGTGACTGTGTGACTCACTTAGTAACTCACTGACAATATGAATGGATGAGAAATAGAGAGGGAAATAAAACAGTCCATGTCACCTGATAGAGTGGTAAAACAACATAACAAATAAAGGTATATATTAATACATACACATGGGAGTGTATGCATATGACATGTGTGTGAGTGTGTGTGTGTATGATGAAATCCAGAACTAAAATGAAAATAGCAAAAAAAAATATAAAAAGACCTATGCATATATATACATATATAATTTATATAAGGGCATTTACTATATAGTAATGCCTCACGCTTAGAGGGACTAAATAAGTCAAAACTACCAAAAAATAAGCACATATTTACCGAAAGCGAGGGAATGCAACTTTCAAAAATTAACCTTATATAAATTATATATATTTATGGAAAAAAACGATGGGGTTTTTCCTTATGGGGTTTTTTCATGCTGACTACTTGATAAATTCTTATAAAGATTTTATCCTATATTATATTATATATACATATATATATATATATATATATATATACATATGTTGTTGTTGTTGGCACTCCGTCGTTTACGTCAAGGGTTCCAGTTGATCTGATCAACGGAACAGCCTGCTCGTGAAATTAATGTGCAAGTGGCCGAGCAATCCACAGACACATGTACCCTTAACGTAGTTCTCGGGGATATTCAGTGTGACACAGTGTGACAAGGCTGACCCTTTGAATTACAGGCACAACAGAAACAGGAAGTAAGAGTGAGAGTAAGTTGTGGTGGAAGAGTACAGCAGGGTTCGCCACCATCCCTTGCCGGAGCCTCGTGGAGCTTTAGGTGTTTTCGCTCAATAAACACTCACAACGCCCGGTCTGGGAATCAAAACCGCGATCCTATGACTGCAAGTCTGCTGCCCTGACCACTGGGCCATTGCGCCTCCATATATACATATATATTAGTAAAAATAATAAGGTACTCAGATATCTGGATGGTTGTACATTAACAGATTTTTATTAATATGTCACATGTTTTTATAAATTAGCGCTTGCATCTATTCTCAACTGGTACCTATTTTATCTACCCCAGTGTCTAACTGGTACCCATTTTATCAATTCTAAAAGGATGAAAGGCAAAGTTGACCTTAGCAGAATTTGAACTCAGAACGTAAAGACAGATGAAATTCCACTAAGCATTTTGTCACAGCTCACTGCCTTACTTCTCTTTTATTATTAATTAATAATGGGGATTTCTTTGCTTCTACTAACCGCTCAACCATGAAGTAGAAGTGGAACCTGTTTTTTGTGCAGTCAGGCAAACTAGAGATTAAAAATAAGGTAGGGTCTCACATGCATATATATAATAGGTTGAAAAACTTTAACTCTTTAGGTACCAGCCTGCTCAAGACTGCCCTTGGTCTGATAAAGTTCATGTTAATTTATTCTAAACAGAGCTTAATAAGGACAAAATTATTTCATTATGTTTGTGGTAGAAGGAAAACTGGAAGTGGGGAGAGATGACATCATGTCAGCGAGTGTGAAGAAAAGTTTCCCTCTTTTTCATGCTATTGGCAACAGAGGCTAGACGTGGCAAAGACAGGTCATGACAACACATTAACAATTGAACAATCTGCCTGACATACCTGATTGCATGTTGAAGTAAGAACGACTTGATTTACGTGCCTTCAAACCACAAGCTATTTCAGCATGTTGTCACCAGCTGTGAGGATACGCCCAAGAAGTGGATTTTAAAAATATTTTTCTGTTGCTCTTGTTCTTCCTTGTTTATTTTTGCAATGGCTACAAAATTCAGAATTGGTTGTAATGGGGTGAGACCATTCACTGGGGAAGGCAATGTGGTGATCTGAATAAAGAAGGTGAGATTCGTGGCGAAGCTGCAGGGAATAGATGTGGCTAGCTTTATACTATTGTACTTAGAAGGCAGTGCACTGATTCTCTACCTGGAGATGGATGAAGTGGACCAAGAGAAAGCAGAAAAATTGAAGAGTGGCTGAAGGACACGTACACAGAGGGGGACTTTTAAAGCCTACAGCAGGCTTGGGAGAGTGAGATGGACTGACAAGCAGATAGACAATTATGTGAGCAAGATTAGGAGGTTGGTGGGCATAGCAGGGTTTACTGGAGCAGTGATGGAGTGGATGGTGGAGCTGGCTTTTGTAACTGGCTTCCCCAATTGTATTTCTGTACATCTGCAGCAGATGCCGGACATTGAAAGGATGTTGGTAGAAGAGATGATTGACAAATCATGGGAGAGATGATTGACAAAGTACCCTTTGTCCTCTGTAATGTAGCTGACATTAGAAAAGGTATCTAGCCATAGAAATCATGCCAAAGCAGACACTGGAGCTTGATTATATTGGGTGAAAAATTAGCAAACCTCATTTGAATATCAGAGAAATATACCTAGTAGATATAGCAAAAAGGTTAGATATGTGTAAATATTGACAGATAATTACGAAATTTGTAATTTTTAAGTGATCTCATATGAGATCACTGGTAGGTAATGGGTTAATAAAAATAAAATTTAAATATATGGCTGATTAAGCTAATGGTTAAACAAGCAGTTGAGGAACAATTCATTTTATTAAATCTTAGCTTTCACTCCATACGAAGAACATATTTGGGGACAGTGTATTTTATTTTATTTCTACTGGTTTTAGTCATTAATCAGTGACCATACTGGAGTACCACCTTCATGTCCAAAACATTACTCAAATTCTTATTTCAATGCATCATCCATCATCATCATCATCATCGTCGTCGTTGTCGTCATCATCATTAGCATTTAACATCTGTTTTCCATGCTGGCATGGGTTGGACAGTTTCACTGAAAACTGGCAAGCTGGGGAGCTGTACCAGTTTTCAATTTGATTTCGCATGGTTTCTACAGCTGAATGTCCTTCCTAATGCCAACCACTCCAAGAGTGTAGAGGGTGCTTTTACAAGCCACCGACACAAGTGCCAGTTACATAACACCAGCATCGGCCACAACTATGATCTCACTTGGCTTGATAGGTTTTCTCAAGCTCAGTATTTAATCAACCCCTACTTCTCAAACTGCTTGCTTATGGGGGCGAAAAGGTACACAATACTAAGCAATATGGGATTTTTAACTCTAGCAAACATAAGTGTAATCACACGAAGATACTTCAATGAAATCCTCTTAATATAAAGTATAGAAAATTTTGAAAAACAAACTGCACATAGGCACCGGTGTGGTAGTGTGGTAAGCAGTTTGCTTCCCAACCACATGAATCCTAGTTCAGTCCCACTGCATGGTACCTTGGGCAAGTGTCTTCTGCTATAACCTTGGGCAGACTAAAGTGGATTTGGTAGACAGAAATTGAAAGATACCCATTGTATATATATTTGTGTGTGTGTGTGTTTGTCCCCTACCACTGCTTAACTGATGTTGGTGTGTATATGGACCCGTAACTTAGTGATTCAACAAAAGAAGCTGATAGAATAAGCGCCAGGCTTAAAAAAACAAGTACTGGGGTCGATGCATTCGGCTAAAATTCTTCAAAGCAGTGCCCCAATGTGGCTGCAGTTTAAATGACTGAAACAAATAAAAGATAAAAGATAAAAAAAAATCTGTCATATTGACCTCATCAATGACCACAACCTCATAAGTCTGGAAGGGTCTGTAAAGGTCATTGCTGTTATCCTGCACACCCAAACTAAACAATAATATTTATTATTTTACAAATGTTATTAAAATAGAATATCATTGAAAGCGGATGAACAACCAACCACTTGTAGAAATAATTAATTTGTTTTATTCAAAACAATGTAGGGTAGGATATTATGACTGTTGATCTGGTGATGTTTCAGCTTTCTAATTCTGTCTATTGTCTTCAATGAGTGAATGACAAATGTGCACAATATTTCTTTCACATGAACTCATGTCATGAATTTTCGACAAAATGTCAAAGGTAAACTGGTTGAACATGTATATTTAAGAGTATAGCACCAATTGATTATGAGAAATAAAGAAAATATTTGAAGGAAATCTTCTATAAATGGTCTGTAAGTTCACTGAATATTTATCAAAGTGAAATGCAATCAGAAATATATCAGTTCAAGAGAATATATATCCAGTATATTTTAGATAAATGGATTAAAAAGAAGTAAGGTTAGTTACAGTCAATATTCATGTCTTCTCCAGGGAGGATGAGAAAATATTTCAGCTCTGATCAGTTGCTGCTCCTCTCACCACTGCTCAAGCCTGACCCATTTTAGAGTACTGTTCATATATCTGGAACAGTGTTGTTGCTACATATACAAATACCTTAGGGCACTTTTAAAAGAAGGCTGAGTGTGTTATTGATACAGACTCACTCACCAACACATCATAACCACTATGCTTGCAAAATGTGCTGTTTCCTCTCTCTAACCACTTTTATTACTACTGCCTCAACAGCATCTGCTCTTTTGAATTAGTAAACTACATAACTTTATCCATTGCTCCTATCAGATGTGCCTGCCTTTCCTCTATTTGTCATCCTTGCTGTACTCCTTGCACCATAGATGCAGCAGTAAATATTGGGTTGTCAGATCAATTTGTTTGTTTATATTTTTCCATTTGAATTAATATGAAAAATATTTATATCATAATGTTTTTAGTGTTCTTTTGTTTTGTTTTGTAGCTCTGTTCTTCCTCTACAACTTTTGTTTCTCTTTTTGAAATCTGAATAGATTTTTTCCCTCTTTTCAGACATGATAATGGAGTGCCCTATAGAAAAAAGAAAAAACCCCAAATTTATCTGATACTATATATACTGCTTCATTCAAGCATTCTTTCCCAATGCTGCAAGCTTCAAATATTTCTTGTATTGATACCCCATCCATATAAATCAATATGCTGCTGTTCAAATTAAAACAACCAGACGAGTAGGGAGAAAGTGGGTAGTTGAAAATTTCTTGGGTACTGCCCCTTCTCTTTCAGCTTAGAAAAGACTGGAACATTTAACTACTACTAATACTACTACTACTACCACCACCACCACCACCACCACCACCACCACCACCACCACCACTACTACTACTACTACTACTACTACTACTACTACTACTACTACTACTACTACTACTACTACTACTACTACTATTACTACTACTACTACTGATGTTGTATCAGAGTGTTTCTTTCAACCCTATGGTTTATCATTCACAATGATTTAGACACCATACAAAAATTTTGTCAATTTGAAGTCATATTTCCAATAATAATTTAAACAATGTCTTCGTTAAAGTCTCATTAAAATTGTTTTTTTGTTTTTATTTACAAACAAATTTGAAATATATAAACAAGTAAAAAGTCAGACTTTGGTTCCATGAGAGCAAAGTAGCAGCCTTTGGTATATATTACTTGCTTTACTTTTGACATGAACAAAAGATGAGAAACAGAGCTGAAGGCTTTCGTTACGTTTTTTTCTCTTAAAATATGATTGAAGATACATTTTTCTTCTTGTGCTGAGTTCAAATCAGGCCAAGGTCAGTTGTCACTTTCATCCTTCTGGGTCGTTGTTGTCATCATTGTCATCATTGCTGCCTCCACTATCGTCATCACCATCATCATCATCATTGTTTAAACGTCCATTTTCCATGCTGGCATGGATTGGATGGTTCGACAATGACAAGCTGGAAGGCTGCACCAGGCTACAGTCTTCATTTTAGGCATGGTTTCTAAGGCTGGATGCCTTAGAAACAAAGATAAGCAAAGAGAGGGCTGACACAGAAAGTTCTCAGAAAAATATGAATAGGAGTGGCTGTGTGGTAAGTAGTTTACTTACCAACCACATGGTTCTGGGTTCAGTCCTACTGTGTGGCACATTGGGTAAGTGTCTTCTACTATAGCCTCAGGCCGACCAAAGCCTTGTGAATGGATTTGGTAGACGGAAACTGAAAGAAGCCCGTCGTATACATGTATATATATATGTATGTATGTGTGTGTATATGTTTGTGTGTCTGTGTTTGTCCCCCCAACATCGCTTGACAACCGATGGTGGTGTGTTTATGTCCCCGTAACTTAGCGGTTTGGCAAAATACCCGATAGAATAAGTACTAGGCTTCCAAAGAATAAGTCCTGGGGTCGATTTGCTCGACTAAAGGCGGTGCTCCATCATGGTCGCAGTCGAATGACTGAAACAAGTAAAAGAGAGTAAAAGAGAGAGAGAGAGAGAGAGAGAGTATGACAATGCTTCAGTAACTTTCCCTTATAAATGTAACTTTTATTTACATGTAACAATGTTCCTGAGAACTGAGTTCTCAATATGGGTTCAGTTCTCACCTGGAACACTCTACCTACATTACAAGATACAGGTATGGTTATATGGTTAAGAACTTCGTTATGGAAGCTCAAGTTTCTGAATTTGATTCCATTGCATCTCATCTCTGGCATGTGGGTTTTTTTTTTTTTTAAATTGATTTAAACCTTACAAGGGAAATTAAAGAGAAAGCCCTGGAAAGAACAAGATTTAACAAATGTATTAATTTAATGTGTAAAAAAAAAAGAGGAATGAATTCTGACATTTCAGATACTTGTCTTTCACCATCATCATCATCATCATCATCATCATCATCATCTAACACGCACACTCGCACGCGCGTACGCAGGCAAACGCACGCACACGCGCACACACAAACATGTGCTTGAGGATGGATGTATGTACAGCGGCATTATTGTATCTGATTTATGAGTAATACTGAATGGAGCATTGTTGGGAGATGAAGCATTTTCTGGTCTTGAAGGGAAGGGTCGGTCAGAAAAATAAAGGCAAGCTATATCTATAAATTTAATTCCAGAAGAATCCACTTCAGCTGATAGGATTTAATATCTGAAGTTCATTAAGATGGGAAGCTGGCAGAATGTTTCCCCTCTTTACGTTCAGAGTTCATATTCTGCTGAAGTCTACTTTGCCTTTCATCCCATCAAAGTCAATAAGATAATTAGGGGGTGGGGAATTTCACAATGCCAATTTTTGGCAATTTTCCGGAACCTCCGTATCCTAAAACGGGGATTTTTTGTAAAAAAAATTACAAAAATAAACAAATTTGGGACAAAATGGGTGGGGGTACGGGCGGAAGTCTTTCCATTACCAGTTGAGCACTGGATCGATGTAATCGACTTATCCCCTCCTCGAACTTTCTGGCCTTTTGCCGGATTAAAAAATATTATTTTCTCTCACTTATATATAAGTAAAGTCTGAGGTTCAAGGAAGCTGATGAATACCTGTTTCAACAATAAAAATTCTTAGATTAATAATTTTATTTTCTCTTAGGCGTGGACTTTTGCGAACTCCCCTTATAATTATGAGATAAATTTTATTATAATACGAGCCCAAGCCAGAGTAAATTTTTTCTCAGTCTTGAAGTTAGTGGGATTGTCCAAGGAGAATGGAAAGAGGCCCAATGGATTTACCCTCGGCCTTTGGGTTAGAAGTATGTGATGCCCTTATTAATGATGCTTTTTCTCTATCACAAAAACTAAATGTCGGGGAAGAGATGGGATTGGTTACGTTAGTGTTGTAACTGAATGAGATCCTGAAAATATTGTAATTTGTAGGTGAATTATCTATTTTAACCTGCAGCATTCGAGACGTTTGGAGAAGCCGAGCCGCTAACGACGCCGGAGTTCTATCTTACTGAAGTATGAAGTGTTTGTTATTAGAATGATTCGCTCTTCCGACACCATATCCCAGTGATAACCCACGGCAAGACCGCGATTTATATGGGGACTTCGTAAAACTTAATTTAGAAAAAAATTCGGTAAATTTTCAGATTAACACCCGCACGATTTTCACTAGGGTGTTAGGGTGGGAATTCCGTCCCTAACCCTAACCCTAAAACACTAACCATAACCCTAAAACCCTAACCGTAACCCTAACCCTAATACCCTAGTGAAAATCGTGCGGGTGTTAATCTGAAAATTTAGAGAAAAATTCCAGTATTCTCTGTATAAAATGTGTAACCGAGTGAGTGTGTGTGCATTTTCGACACTTATATTGTTATTGTATTCTTAATGAATAAACATCACCGATCATGTACTGACATTATTTAATTATTGTAATCTAAATGAAGTTCATGACATCACTTATTTTATCTTGAACAAACTAAAGATTATTTCGATCCATTCCACCAGTTATACTTCAATTATTATTATTATTATTTATTTTCCCAAACACTACAATTTTGACAGATATCTATTTGCTGCGGATCTATATTTTCTTCTGTTGTCAAAATCAGATTTCAGTCGGTAAAAGAAAATAGTTTTATTTGGAATAATTCCTTCATTAACTCTTTGTTTTAACTTTTTCAATATGTTATGTACAACTCTGCATATTAATACACAATCGCTTTTTTTTAAAGATTATGCTGTATGTGTTTAAATGACGAGAATTTAAGTCCGCAGTAAATTGCGCGGGTAATTTGTTCTTTGGATCCATCTGTGTGTAGAAGCATTTAGATAAAGGAATCTTTTAGATCTGTGCTTAAGACAGGATGGGAACTCTATCAGAAGAACTGAAATCTAAATTTCAGCTGGAAGATGACGAAAATGATGTTTTGGATAAACGTAAGTGAAAATTGCTATATCACAGTTATTGTTTTATTGACTAGTTGCGTGTTATACAGGCAAATAATTCTACACTAATTAGTACTATTAATGTATATTTCTCTATAATATCTGTCCTCGTACTTATACAAAACAAATCAGTATTATTTGCGTAAAATAAGTGCAAGTCTTCGATGAAAGTTGGGTCGACGAGTCGGTTTCAATCTTCGATTGAAACTGATTCACCGACAGGATTGTAACTGGAAAAACATTGACAACTTCCATTTCCATATATAACTGTAGATTTGTGATTGTCTCGCTTACAGAAATCTGTGTAGTGTAGTGGTAAAAATCTTTCGATTTCAATTCCTAATTACTTACCGACCATGAAATTCTAGAATATCGCCGTTGTAGCTATTTTAACACTTCGAAACCTCTACCTAGACGACATTCCCATGTCTCTATTAAACATGTAACATCCCAAATCTCAACAGTAAAAGATCATCTGGATATGCAAATGGCGCAGTCTGTTGCTGCAGCACAGTTCAAATACGCTTTCTCTTTTACACATACACATTTTCCCACTTCACTCCCAAAACCAACCTAACAAACACAGTAGCAACACTCCCAGAACACGACTGCAACACTCCCTTTCGTTCAGATCAGACACATCAGCAACACACTAGAACAGTAACACAAGACTATCTCCCCACCTCATTCAATTCAAATATATCTACAACACCACAAAACACTACCGCAATGTCATCTTAAAAACATAACCTTCTTTCTCAGGCCAGAGACCTCTGGGTCTGAGTGTGAAGGATAATATTCTTGAGCCCGTGCAAAATTCATAATAAACCCAAAGTTAGATGTAAAATCATTGTCCTCCCACTCTTTTATGTTCGCAGGGTTGACTGGATCTTCTCTTGTGCTGAATTTCGCTGTTGCAATTCTTTGCCATCTCTTCTGAGGAATTCAGCCTCTTGAAATCATCTTTTATCACTTCTTCACTTGTCTTTCTTGTTGGTCCCATTTCAGCTGGATAAAGGCCCAGGCTAGCTTTGGAATGTAGATGACTCCTATTTGAAATTATTTGTTAAGGCGAGAATGATATATTTGGATATGTAATGTTAACCTGGATGAGTGGTTGAACATGAACAACATTAGCTGATATATGCAAGAGAGACAACTGAACTGATAAGGACACATGGTGTGGAATGGTTGAAGTGTGCTTTGTAAAAAGGTGTTATGTTCAGGCAGTGGATGGTAGTGTTGACAGAGAAAACTCATAGAAAACCCAAGAAGAAATTGTAAGGTTGGATCTCAGGCTTTGGGGCCCCTATAAATGAAATGATATAAGATCAAGATAGATCCTGTATCAATGAAGCAGAGCAGACCAATCCAAACCAGTTCAACCTGGAAAATGAACATTAAGCATCGTTTTGTTGTGTATAATCATTTAAGTGTACATTAGCTCCATCCTTGTTCGCCATTCATTGTTTCCCTGTCTCTAATTATCTGACACTCTTCTCTCATGCTCTTGCCAACTTACTCACCACCTTCCTGATCTTCAGTCCCTATTTTCTTTTCTACTCACTGTCTTGTACCTTGCACCTTGATAGTAAGTACACACACTTTGTCACTGTCATCTTTATTTCTCTTTCCAGTTACTTCACCCACCCTTATATAATGTAGGGTAGCCATGTATTTCCTCTACAGCAAGACACATGTTCCTATCCCTCCAATGTACTTCTCAACACATGACTTAAAAACCACTTCCCTCTCTGCCTAGTCATACTATCTTCATCATCATCATCATCCAGTGTTTTAAATCCAAGTTTTGTCTCTGTTAACGGGGATGGCCAGATCTATCTCAATAGCATAGCAACCAAGGTAGGCAGGTGCAGCCCACCCCAACCTTTGGGCTGGCTGGTGCCCATTCTCCTTTGCCGTCATGAGGCTTTTTTGGAGCTGGATCTTCTACGAGGAGCATGCCCTTGCTTACCTCCAACCTCAGTTTCTAGACATGAGTGGTCTCAAGACCAAGGCCTCTACTGCAATTTTTAAGAAATGTGGTTGGAAACTAGCTCAGGAAGGCAGGGACGCTACTGCCTGAAGCTCCTTTCGGAGCCTCCTGACCCTCCTTGTATTATAAATTTCTTTTGTGTGGATTCTGCGTACACTAATGGATTTCTACAAGTATATCCAGTAAAAGGAGTATTCCTTCTGTATGATAGCACATGGTAGCCGATAACCATTGAGGGGCTTTGAAATGCATGGTAAAAATATATGCCAGAATGAAAGAATGATATTAAATTATTAAGATGATGATAATAATTAACCATTGCATGAGATCATCTAAATCTATGAGTTATGTTTTTATTTTCAGTTTATGAACTTCTTCACAGTTACAAACTGGAAGTCAGTGACTTACACGATCACTGGATCGCTTTCCTCATGACTAAAAAAATGGATTTAGTTACAAAACCTTCACTGAGGTTGGCTTCAATAATGCAGAGAGATGTAAGTGACCCTTTGGTATTGTTTAAAGAAAATTTATTTAAAAATTCTCTCTCTTATCATATATAATGATACTAGGTCTTATATTTGGTTGTCCGGAAAGTTTGTGTCGATTTTTAAAGGAAAGAAAAAAGGTTAATAAATACTTTCCATTACATTTTTAATCAACCAAATATGAACCATTTTGTTGCACAATGCGACTCCATCTTTCCTTTAACTTGAAAATACCCTCTTCCCAGAAGCGAGGTGGTTTCATGGCAAATAAGTCGAAAGGTAAGCTACTATAAATCGGCACAAACTTTCCGGACAACCCAATATCTAATAGTTCTCTGTATTATTATGCCTGATAATTTAATTTCTTGTCAATTCTATTTCTTATCATATCTTTATTCTCTCTGTCTCCACACACACACACACACACACACACACACACACACACACACATTTATTTTATGCACACAGACATTCATGCACACACAAACGCATGTACATATGTAATAGAATTACTTTAGATATTCTATCATTGCTAAGTAATTAGTAACTTTTGGTTGTTAAACTTCTCCAGCAGTTCTAACAATTGATAATCACAGCTTTAAATTGAAACTAAACTGTTATTCTTATATCTACAGGTTCTTGCTAAGAAAGCCATTGCTGCCACCACCACCACCAACAACAACAACAACAACAGCATAACTGAAATAGAATCAATAGAAGATCCGTCAGGATTGTATCCTTTTTCGATGTCACAGTCCCTTTGATCTATGCTTCTGATGCCAGTGTTAGGTGGAGCAATGTCTCATTATGAAGGGCTGTGGTACACCAGTACCATCGTTGTATGAGTGTTATATTGGTGAATAATTAGTGTGGGGACCATGATACTGGTGTACAGTTTGTGTGGGATACTGGAACATGAGTGTAGTGTGACTGTGGTACAGTTAGTGTGGGGACAGTGACATTGGTGAATAGTTAGACTGTGGTGCTGGTTAGTATGGGGTCGTGTACAGTTAAAGTGGAAACAGTGGTATTGATGTATGGTTGATATGGGAGACTGGTATTGGCATACAGTTTCTGTGGGAGACTGTAGTACTGGCATACAGTTTATGTGAGATCTGTAGCACAAGGGGTACCTGTAGTGAGGTACTTGTGTGCTGCAACGGTACATTTAGCATATGACTGTAGTTGAAAGCTGTAGTATGTTTAGTCTGAAAGGCTGACTTCTGTAAATTAGATAGAAAAAATACAGTTTTAATTACTAATTAATCTTATAATCAGTAGTAAAATTATACAACCAGTGCTTTATACAACGGTAAGTACTTAGCAGTGTTGCTGAGTCTATAGTTATAATTGTTGTGATATCTGGACAGTGGCAGTTGTCTCCCCTGTAAGACACTGCCATTTCTGATGACCAACAAACTCAGCCTTGTACACTGTACTTCTATTGTTTATACTACATCAAAAAATATGTCCCCATTACCCTAATGTATACCACATAATGTTTCCACTACCATACTGCAAACTACACAATGTCCTATTACACGACCACCACCACCACCAACGTATGTCCTCACTATGCACTGTTTAATATGTCCCCCCATTACTTCATTACACCACAACACAATATGTCCCCATTAACCACCACACATTGTCCTCACTACACATCACATAATATATCCTCATTACCACACCCCCATACACCTCACAATATGTCTTCACTACCGCTACACTACATCCTATACAATATATTTCCTCTATAACACTACCACATGTCCCCACTACACCAGGTCAGTATGTCCTCTTTACCCCATTACCCTGTCTCACAATGTCTAAACTATCCTCTCATACATAACATCCTCTCTACTGCACTACATCTCACTATATAACCAGAATACTGCAAGATGCTGAGAAAGCCTCTATGAAGCCATAATCACTCAGCCAGCTTGAAATAACAGCTGCTTCTCAAATCATATCATGTCATGTTAAAAAGAAAAGGGCACATTGGATATTGTAGTCCTCGGTACATTATGCCTTACACAATGTCTTCGCTAGCACACTCCACCCTGTACCACATGTTGTAACTTACAGACTACACACCACACAATATAGCCATACCCCAGTCCATATACGTTCTGACTTCCAGATTACATTTCATAGCAGAGCAGCTTTTGCTCATTACATTATACTCACACTACAATTTCTGACTGTTATACTATGTTCTTACTGTTACACAACGTTCCTTTCTACCACCTCATACCACATTATACTACCCACCATGCAACCTGTCCTCACTGTCATACCATCAATACATATGTCTTTACTACTACATTGCACACCAAACAGACACCACCGTCATCATCATTATTCTTTTGATATCTGTTTTCCATGTTGGTATGGGTTGGACAGTTCAACAGAAGCTGGCGAGCCAGGGAACTGTGCCAAGCTCCAATGTCTGCTTTGATATTATTTCTACAGCTGGATGATCTTCCTAATGCCAACCACTCTACATAGTGTTCTTGGTGCTTTTTATGTGGCATTAGCATCAATGAGGTTACCAAGTAACTCACAAGACAAGACCCCAGTGTGCTACTGGTACTTATTTTAGCAGCCCCAAAAGGACAAAAGGCAAAGTTGACCTTGGTGGTTGTCCTTGCATATAGGTTATTCTCTGCATCCCTCTGCAGCGGAGTGTTCCTAATCTTGCGAGATCCTGGGTACCTGTGTCACATAAAAAGCACCTGTACTGGTGCCATGTAGATGCACCTGTGCCGGTGCTGTATAAAAGCACCCAGTGCATTGTCTAAAGTGCTTGGTGTCAGGAAGGGCATCTATGCTTGGGCAGCTCTCCAGCTGACCAGCTCCTGTCAAACCATCCAACTCATGCCAGCATGGAAAACGGATGTTAAATGATGATGATGATGAATTTTGCTTGGCATGCTAACGATTCTGCCAGCTTACCACCTTACATTACTGCTTTGTTAATATGGTGTTGATGCATATATGTGTATATACAGGGTTATTCAAAATGAACGAACCGATTTCATTACGCAATGTTTTAATAAGGAAAAGCAATAGAAAACTCCAGCTAAGTCACAAGTGTTTACTCACAATCAGCTTTTATCTCCTGTCTTACAAGTGTTCAATGTGGCCACCACCTGCAGCATGGGCAACATCAATGCGATAAGAGAATTCCTCCCAGATGCGTATCAGCATATCACGATCCAATGAGTACTTCTTTGGCTGTCTGGTTGAATGCTTTATCGAAGTTTTTCCATTTCCCTTCTATGCCAATATCTTCTGGAATCGCCTCAAGCAAAGCAAATTTATTCTTTAGTTCTATAATGAACTTTGCTTTTGATATGCTGATCTGCGTCTCTTATCGCATTGATGTTGCCTGTGCTGCAGGTGGTGGCCACATTGAACACTTGTAAGGCAGGAAATAATAGTTGATCGTCAGTAAATACTTGTGACTTAACTGGAGTTTTCTATTGCTTTTCCTTATTAAAATATTGCATAATGAAATCGGTTCCTTCTTTTTGAATAACCCTGTATATATATATATATACAGTTATAACTATGTTTAATACACTCCTATATTTAGTTTCACTGCTAAATAGACGTGGTGATAAAACCACAGGGCTTTTTACCTTATTAGAATGAAGATTAAACTGTCAGTAAAAACTCATCAGAGATCATTTACATCTCCCCAGCATGATGTCAACTTTAACTCCGTAGCATTCAGATTATTTTGTCAAATGTAATGCTTGTTTATTCACATTGAATTAATCAAGAATTGACTTGTAGCATAAAAATTTTGGTGATGTCATAAGTGGACAGAACATTTTGGCTAAATATGGCTGGTTTAAATGCTAAAGTGTTAAGAAGTGTAGAACTACTAACAAAAGATGTCAGCAAGATTGTAGTTCAACCTAATGGTTAGGTACAGGCTGTGTGTGTGGTTAAGAAGCTTACTTCCCAACCATGTGGTCTTGGATTCAGTCCCACTGTGTGACACCTTGGGCAAATGTCTTCTATTACCTCAGCCTGACCAAAGCCTTGTGAATAGATTTGATAGGTAGAAAGTGAAAGAAGCCCATGACATGTGTGTTGTATGTGTGTTTGTGTGTACCTTTGTTTTGACATCATGTGATGGTTGTAAATGAATATCACTGTCATATAAGCGAGGTTGTTTGTTAACAGTCTTCCATGAAAAATATGCCTGGCCATGAGGAAATATCACCTTGCTTGGAAATAGATGAAGGTCGGTGTCAGGAAGGACATTCAACCACAGAAAATCTGCCTCAACCAATTGTCTGAGCCATGGAAGCATGGAAAAGTAGATGTTAACATGATGATGATGATGATGTATATGATTAACAACTGTGCTTTAGTAACTTAAATCATCAACGAAATATGTGTTATGAATAAATATAAAGATATCATATCTATGTTTAGGGAATGTGTTTGTTCTTAATGCCCTGTTTTAAACAGTAACAAAATCCAGCTGTAATAGCAATTGCTCCAACAAAATGCTAGTATCTTTATTTACCCATTTCTCTTCTGCTCATGTGGGCTTGGACAAATTCATGTGAAACAATAAAAAAAAACAACAGACTTTTTATGAATTCCTGTTGAATTATTTGCTGAAAGACTATATTTTTTTCTTATTTTATTCACTCCAAAAATTATTTCCAAAGTTTGTGTCATTAAAACTCTAAAAACATTAAGAGATGTGAAATAATGTATTTCGTTTTATTAAATTTTTTTTTATTGAGGGTACTTGAAGTAGATAAAGCTGTAAATATTGGGTTACAAAACCTCTTTGAGTAGAAAAAGACGAATGCTGCCTGTGAGACTTCAACCCACATCTTCTGTAGAAAAATTTAAAGGGTTGCTTTGGTATAATGGTAGAACACCTGTCATGTCTACAGAAGATGTGTGTACAAGTCCCACAGGCAGCCTTCAACTTTTTCTATCTAAATGTTTTTTTTAAACCTAATAATGTAATTATCTATAGCTTTATCTACTATGAGTTCTACCTTTAAAAAAGAAAGAAAAAACGAAATTATTTCCCAAAGTATTTTTGTATCATGAAATATTGGAATGTTCCCTCTACATATTACTGCTGATTATTTTCCTTGACCAGTGTCCAGTGAAGATATGATGTCCATGTACAATGTAAAAACACCAAGTTCAGTAAGTAAAAGATTGAATTGTTTTTGTTTGTTTAATGAGATAAAAGTTGTTTCTGATGGATTGCTCTGGTGAATTTTTAAAGTTGGCCAAGTTTAGACCCAGAAAATGTTTGGAAGATTGATCATGGGAAAAGCATCCCTGGAGTAAAGAAGGCATGTCCTTGGCAAGCTTGCAAATAGTGATGAAAGGACTTTGACAAACCTGATTGATTGATTTTGTTATGAAGAAAGTGATGGAAATCTCTTTGGAGTTTTGATTAACCAGTTTTTATTCTTTCCATAAATAAAAGGAAAATACTGTCATTACTGGAAGGTGTTTATAAGCCATTTAAAATAACACACAAAAACCGTTAGATTCATTTCAACATTTAAATTTAATTTGTCAAAATATTTTCTGTGCTGCATCTGAGATGCAGCACAGAATTTTGTCAGTGAACAAATTTAAATGTTGAAGTGAATCTAACAGTTTTTGTGTGTTATTTTAAATGGCTTATAAACACCTTCCACGCTGCAATTGTTTTTGTTCCAGCACACGATCTCAGATCAGGTCACTTGCTATGCAAGTACATCTCCGTAACTGTCATTACTGCAAATAACAAAACATCTAGAAAGTTTGAATGTTATTGTTCTTGGTGTAATTGTAGTAGCAGTCAAAAAGTTAGCTGCTGGTCATTACATTGCTGTTGCTGCTTGTTCATTGTGGCTGTTGTCAGCAGTTGTCTATTTCTATTTGCCATCTGTCTACTGTTTCTCAATGCTCTCTGTCAAGTAACTAAGATGTGCTGAATATATACCGATGGATAGATTCAGAGAGAAAGGCACGGAAAAGTTGGTATTATTGCTGGAGTCAGTTCTGGGTGAAATCATGATTGGTTAGAATTTTCTATTCCGTGGGTAATATTCAGGCAAATCATGACACCAAGTGTAGTAATCTAACTGCTAAATATTCCTGCTACAGATTAAACAAACAATTAATCAAAAAATCAATTAGTTAATTGGTTAAATATTTAACCAATTACGTCTGCCAAGCAGTGTGTGTTAGGAAATCTCTGCTGTCCATAATTCTTATTTAGAATAAATCTGGTTTGACATGTTTTTAACCTTTCTAATGTAGGTGGATGATATTTAGTTAATCTAGAAACTTCTTGAAAGTTAAAATGTTTGAAACTTTCTTCTATGTAGATGTCCAAAAGTAAAAAACGACCAAGATCTCCAGATATTCCCAAGAAGTCCTTAAATACCAGTTTTAATGCACTACTACCAGAACTTTATTCCCCAAAGAGGTAATTAAACTTTTATTTAATCATTCAGTAACTGTAAGGTTAAGGTATTAGACAAGTGACCACATAGTTTGAATGTGGTCAAAGGTTTATCATAGGCCATTATGTCTCATCATCATTTTAACATCCACTTTTGCATGCTTGCAAAAGCTGAAGTTTGTTGAAGATTTTCTATGGCTGGATGCCCTTCCTGTCACCAACCATCAACTCTTTCCAAGCAAAGTAATATTTCCCCATGGCTAGTTTTAGCGAAATTAATAGAAATGGTTGACATTCATTTGCAACAATCATGTGATGTCAAGACAAAGAGACACGTACGTATACTTTCTTACACACACATACAGTGGGCTTCTTTCGGTTTCTTATTTCTTTACTGCCCACAAGGGGATACACACAGAGGGGACAAATGGATTAAGTCGATTATATCAACCCCAGTGCATAACTGGTACTTATTTAATCGACCCCGAAAAGATGAAAGGCAAAGTTGACCTCGATGGAATTCGAACTCAGAACATAGCGGCAGATGAAATACCGCCAAGCATTTTGCACGTCGCGTTAATGTTTCTGCCAGCTCGCCGCCTTTCAGTTTCTCAGGGCTTCTTTCAGTTTCTGCCTACCAAATCTACTCACAAGGGCTTGGTTGATCTGGGATTATAGTAGAACATGCTTGCCAAAGATGCTATGCTATGAGATTGAACCTGAAATCATGTAGATGGGAAGCAAACTTCTTAGTCACATAGCCATGTCTGTACCTTATCTTTATTATATATAAAATCGAATAAGTTTGTGTACTGTAAGGAGAGGTGACTTCTAACAGTTCAGACAAATTGTTGTTTAACCCCAGGATAGTCCTGATTCAGAAGACTCACGAGGGAGTGCTGCAAAGTTCCTGGCTTGAAGGATATTGTGAAAGGCCTGGCTGGAGGCCCAACCTTCCGAGTTCTTTTATAGGGCTTAAGAAAACTGAAGGACTGCTGCATTAAGTGAGTGAATCTGAGAGGGGAATATGTTGAATAAAATCATAATTAACTGATCCTCCTATATTTTCCTTTACCCAAAGCCAAGAACTTTTCTGCACCCACGTGCATCATTAACCCTCTTGTTACCATATTTCTGTTGAAATATACTGCTTTTCATCATCATTATCCCTTAATGCCCGTTTGTCATGCTGGCATGGGTTGGACAGTTTGATCAGAGCTGACAAGCTAGAGAGTTGCACCAGGTTCCAGTCTGATTTGGCTTGGTTTCTATGGCTGGATGCCCTTCCTAACACCAACCATTTTACAGTGTGTTTTGTGGTATTCGAAACATAAATTAGCTTGAAATTTTGATGGAAGGTTTTAATTTAGATCACCTTAAAACAGGAAGGTTGTATCATAGAACCAAGGGCAGTCTTAGGCAGGTTGATATTAAAAAAAGGATAAAGGTATAACTGTCTCATCTTTTATGCAGATATTCTATATTTACAATTGCACTATAAGGTGTAGCCTTTTTATAAAATAGTGTGTGATTCGGAAGAAATTTAACTGTTGTTTTTAACCAATTGTGTGACCAATCAGAGGTTTATTTGTTGGCTCTAGAAATGTATCAGACACCTTTAAATGAAATTAGAGACCTTAATTAATGTTAACTACTTAAATGTCTTGCAGTGCTACTCCTCCACGTATTTTCAAAGATCGCACAAATTCTGGTGAATGTGTTCTCAGTTTTGGAAACGTAACCTCTGCTCATTGGTCAGACACCAGCCTCAAATGTTCCTTTGATCTTTTCGATGCATCTTCAGTTCTTACAAATTCTATCAAATATATGTTTGAAAAGAAACATGACCAAGCTGAATGTAAGTTTATGAATCTTGTTTTCTTCTATGACCAAACATCAACAAATGATTTCTTTAGTTCAGCTGATGATGCTGAAGTCCTTTCATCCTCCTCAATGATATTTTCTCATTCTTTCAGGTCTCTCTAGTTCTGGTTGTCTGCAAACCTCATTAAGACTCTGACATACCAGCTGATTGATTGATTGCTTGATTAATCAAGCACTTTATTAGTCAATTGGCTAACTACTTGACTGATCATTATTGGCACTCCGTTGCTTACGACGTCGAGGGTTCCAGTTGATCCGATCAACGGAACAGCCTGCTCGTGAAATTAACGTGCAAGTGGCTGAGCACTCCACAGACACGTGTACCCTTAACGTAGTTCTCGGGGAGATTCAGCTTTGTCACACTCTGTGTGACAAGGCTGACCCTTTGAATTACAGGCACAACAGAAACAGGAAGTAAGAGTGAGAGAAAGTTGTGGTGGAAGAGTACAGCAGGGTTCGCCACCATCCCCTGCTGGAGCCTCGTGGAGCTTTAGGTGTTTTCGCTCAATAAACACTCACAACGCCCGGTCTGGGAATCGAAACCGCAATCCTATGACCGCGAGTCCACTGCCCTAACCACTGGGCCATTGCGCCTCCACTGACTGATCATAATAATATAATAATAATAATAATAATAATCAGCATCATCATTTAACATCCGTTTTCCATGCTGGCATGGGTTGGACGATTTGACTGGGGACTGGCGAACCAGATGGCTATACCAGACTGCAATCTGATCTGGCAGAGTTTCTACAGCTGGATGCCCTTAATGCCAACCACTCTGAGAGTGTAGTGGGTGCTTTTTATGTGCCACCGGCACGAGGGCAAGTCAGGCGGTACTAGCAACGGCCATGCTCAAATGGTGTTTCTTTACGTGCCACCTGCACAGGAGTCAGTCCAATGTTTTGTTCACATGCCACTGGCATAAGTGCCAGTAGGGCGAAGCTGGAAACGATCGCGCTCAAATGGTGCTTTTTACGTGCCACCGGCACAGAAGCGAGAACACTGCTCTGACAGTGATCCCACTCGGATGGTGCTGTTAGTGCTCCTCTGGCACTGGTGCCAGTCATCGAATTTGGTTCAAATAATAATAATAATCCTTTCTATTATAGGCACAAGGCCTGAAATTTACAGGGAGTAGGGTAAGTAGATTACATCGACCCCAGTGTGTAACTGGTACTTATTTAATCGACCCTGGAAGGAAGAAAGGCAAAGTCAACCTTGGTGGAATTTGAGCTCAGAACATAGCAGCAGACGAAATACCGTTAAGCATTTCGCCCGGCGTGCTAATGATTCTGCCAGCTCGCCGCCTTAATAATAATAATAATAATAATAATAATAATAATAATAATAATAATAACAATCCTTTCTACTGAAAGCACAAGGCTTCATATTTGGGGAAAAGGATTAAGTCGATTATATCGACTCCAGTGTGTAAATCGTACTTATTTAATTGACCCTGAAAGGATGAAAGGTAAAGTTGACCTCGGTGGAATTTGAACTTAGAACGTAGCGATGGGCGAAATGCTGTTAAGCATTTCACCCGAGATGCTAACGATTCTGCCAGCTTGTCGCCTTAATAATAATAATAATAATAATAATAATAATTCTTTCAAATTTTGGCACGAGGCTAGCAGTTTTGAGGGGGAGAGGGTATGCATTTCTTATTGGCAAAATAACTCTCTTGAGATACTACAACATCTGTTTCAATACACATTTTTTTTACTTCAAGAATCTTGTAAAACTAATGCTAAAATGAGATGATAATAATACGCCATGGTTTTAATTTTATTATTTGTTTTTCTTTTTTTCTTTTTCTAGACCTGAACGATCAGATTGATAAAGTGAGTTCTCAGCTTAAACAGAAATATGAATTGGAAGAATTTCATCACATTGGTCGTTCATCTCAAGTAAGGTCACATCTTTTCTTCCTTTTCACTCTGTCTTTCTGCCTATTTGTCTTTCTCTTTCTCTCTCTTTCTCATTACTAAAAAAGGTTCGTTCTCTCTGTACCATGCGGCACATAAGGCTGAAACACAACCTCTCCAACCAACTCTGTTTCCTGCCACTGTTTTAATTTCATTCCAGCTTCTCCATCCTTCTTGTCTTTCCTTTTCAGTGGTTTTAGGACGCCCTGCTGCTCTTTTCCCCTCAGATGTCACTTTAGTGCCACTATACAATCACTTCCTTGATCTTGTCTGTATGTCTTATTTCATCACTGATTCTGTTGATTCCTGTTGTCATCTCAATTGTGTCATTTTGGACTCTTTGCAGTCACTTGATGTCTAACTTCACAAATATCCTGGTTGCTGACTGTTCTGAGCTCAAACACTACCATTTACAATATTTTGTATTTTATTTCCTATTGTTTAAGGCAAAAGAGGAAGGGAAACTCCCATGACCCTTTCCTGAATGCTCATGGGAAAGGTATAAATGTCACAGTTTCACTTTCGCTTTCATCATTAATTACATCCTCTTTCCTATATAAGAATTATTAATGTTCTAAAATGTTATTAACCCTGACATGTAACTGAAGACTGTGTCTCTGGATTTGCATGTGCCACATTTTTCTTAATTCAATTCCAGACATTTTTTCAACTGTATATAGCAGTGGTTCTCAACTATTTTAATATCTGGACCAGATCCAAAACCTGGATTTTTTTAGGGAGCCACACCAAAAAATGTAAAATGCAAGTCAATTTGAAGAAAAATTTATTATGTTCATAGAGGGAAGACTATCAAGGGCCACTAGAAGGATGGTTGAAGGCTGCATGCAGCCCCTGGGAGGTACAGTTGAGAACTGCTGGTATGTAGGCTCTACAGGGTAACAGAGTTTCTTCTGGCTGTGTGGTAAGTAGCTTGCTTACCAACTACATTGTTCCCGGTTCAGTCCCACTGCGTGACACCTTGGGAAAGTGTCTTCTACTATAGCCACAGGCCGACCAAAGCCTTGTGAGTGGATTTGGTAGACGGAAACTGAAAGAAGTCCGTCGTATATATGTATGTGTGTGTATATGTTTGTGTCTGTGTTTGTCCACCCAACATCGCTTGACAACCGATGCTGGTGTGTTTACGTCCCCGTAACTTAGCGGTTCGGCAAAAGAGACTGATAGAATAAGTACTAGGCTTTCAAAGAATAAGTCTTGGGGTCCATTTGCTTGACTAAAGGCGGTGCTCCAGCATGGCCGCAGTCAAATGACTGAAACAAGTAAAAGTATATGGGAGGTGTTGGAGCTGTTTTGTCTGACTGAATCATTTATGTTTAACTTCATTGCTCTGTCTTTCTACAGGCAACTGTTACCATTGCTGGCCGTATTTGCGGTGAGTGTGAGAGTCGTTTGAATGCTCAGTCAATCATTCTAGAAGGTTCTCATGATACTTCCTCAGGAATGACATGTCCTATTGATGTATCAGAATTAAAAGACTACTCGTTGTTTCCTGGACAGGTAAGTTTATTTTCTGGGAACATCACTTTGTTTGCTCGTAACTGAATATACACAGTCAACTCCCTTTCGACACACAGACAGTTCAATATTGCTTTCTCTTCAAAGTTCAAGTTAACCCCTGCCACCCATTTAATTACTGCTTGCATATCAGGAGAGTTGCAGTTGCTCCACATATCTGAGAGAGTGTTGCTGCTACTACTACTACTACAATGTTGGCACTCCGTCGCTTATGATGTCGAGGGTTCCAGTTGATCCGATCAACGGAACAGCCTGCTCGTGAAATTAACGTGCAAGTGGCTGAGCAATCCACTGACACGTGTACCCTTAACGTAGTTCTCGGGGATATTCAGCGTGACACAGTGTGACCCTTTGAATTACAGGCACAACAGAAACAGGAAGTAAGAGTGAGAGAAAGTTGTGGTAAAAGAGTACAACAGGGTTCGCCACCATCCCCTGCCGGAGCCTGGTGGAGCTTTAGGTGTTTTCGCTCAATAAACGCTCACAACGCCCGGTCTGGGAATCGAAACCGCAATCCTATGACTGCGAGTCCGCTGCCTAACCACTGGGCCATTGCGCCTCCTCTACTACTACAATACGCACACACAAACACACACACCACTTGGTGCACACCTCTTGATGACAATTCATGGTGATTACCTCATCTTGTCAGATGATAGCTGTCTCACTTGCGAGACATTTGTATATCATGTCGTTGGATTTAAGTGACAAAAGCTTGTATAACACTTTTGCCCCTCTCTCTCAATTGCCATGTTAGGTTCCAGTAACAAGCATTGAATATAAAACATGTAGAATATTTGGGCCAGATATTTTCACTTTAAATACTAAATGGTTACGCTATTTCTTTTTTTTTTCCAGATTGTTGCTTTTGATGCTATAAATCCAAATGGTAAAATGTTTATGGCTAAGAAAATCTATGATGTAAGTTTTATGAAAAGTTTTAGCAACCTTCATATAAAGCTGGGTTTGACTCATCTTTTTGCAGAAGGAGGTGGCTTTATGCTAAGTTAGTGGTTCTCAACCATTTTTTACCTGTGGACCCCTTTCATTCCTATTTTACTTGGATGGGACCCCTGTAGCCATTTGATGCTTAAAAATAACCTATTATATTTTTATAATTAAATTTTATTAAGAATTGTATAAAAACAATTGTTAAAATATTTTGTGTGTTGTAGAAGCATAACCAGTTTATTTGGAGATAGATTTTAACAAGAAAATCTTATGTGGACTGCCAAGGATCATGTGATCTCTGGTTGAGAACCATTGTGCTAGGTGATGAGATAAAGGGAACCAGAACAGAACAGATTCTTGCTATTGAGGAGATACAAGGCTAATTATATCTTACAAGAGTCAACCAGGAATTTAAGTGGATTTAGTTAATTAAATTTGGCATTAGGAAGGGCATCCAGCCTTAGAAACCATGCCAAAACAGACATGGAATCCGAGCAGCTGACCAGCTCCTGTCAAACTGTTCAACCCATGCCTGCATGGAAAATGATGATGGTGATGAAATTAACTCCAGTACGCTGGAGAATGAAATGTAAAGTTGGTCTTGGTTTGATTTGAACTCAAAACATAAAGAACCACAACAAATGCCACAAGGCTTTTTGTCTAATGCTCTAACAATTTTTGTAATCAACAACAAAATTTGTGAAACTAATTCAATATCATCAAAGTTTTACTTCTGATTTTCCATGCTGGTATGGGTTGGACATTTTTTCTAAGAGACTTTTGTTCAGCTTATGACATGCAGGGATGCAGTTTATTTATTCTAAAACCAGAATTCATGCAATATATAGTATATTATATACAATATTCTAGAAATGGTGGCTATCATTCTGAAAGCTTTGAATTATATTTTCTAGAATGTTCCGTTGCAGCAAGCTCCTCTAGTGCCAGAGAAATTGCCAAAAGGTAGGTTTGTTCTGAATTTTTTTCTCTATTAATTTACTAACAGACTGGGTGCTTTGTCATGTCTAGTTTGGTGCCACACTAAAGTTCACTTTGTCAGTATCAGTACACACACATACATACATACACACACACATATATATATATGTGTATTACTGTTCTATATTTAAGAGATGAGGAATTATGTACATTATTTACAATTGATGGTTGTTTGTCCTCATCTTGTTTGTTGTTAGCACAACGTTTCGGCTGATATACCCTCCAGCCTTCATCAGGTGTCTTGGGGAAACAAGAACCCAGGTTCGAAATTTCCCCAAGACACCTGATGAAGGCTGGAGGGTATATCAGCCGAAACGTTGTGCTAACAACAAACAAGATGAGGACAAATATCAGTCAATTGTAAATAATGTAAATAATATATGTATGTATGCATACATATATAATTATTTATTTAAAGGTTACAATACATGTATTAAAGCGCTACTAATAGTTTCATATGTTGAGAAAACTCAAACATATTCTTCAGGCGCAAACCACATATAACGGATCAGTACATTACACACATACATGCATAATAGTTTACTGTTACTTTAAGGGTCAGATCAATAAAAAAAGTACTGCATCTAGTGAGAGATAAATATCATTTAATGCTCACAGCATTAAAATAAGAATTACTAATAGTTCTTTGTCTTAGGTTAAAATCTGCCTAACCACATGTCATAATGGCAATAAACTATTAGTAACTCTGGTAAATTTTCAGATTAACACCCACACTGTTTTCACTAGGGTGTTAGGGTTTTAGGGTCAAGGTTAGGGTTACGGTTACAGTTAGGGTTTTAGGGTTAGGGTTAGGGAATTCCGTCCATAACCCTAACCCTAACACCCTAGTGAAGCTCGTGCGGGTGTTAATCTGAAAATTTACCGTATCTCTTTACTTAATACAGTGTACCTTAAATGATATATGTATCTACATGTACATATATATGTGTGTGTATCTTTACATGTACAGTGTTTGTAAAAAATGGTTCATCCATGCAGTGTTCTTTGTCTCCAGTTTTCTACATAACCATGTTTGGGCTGTTTGTTGTTTGACAGACCGGGTGATTAGGAAACATGTAACTGTTAACGATAGGAAGAGCATCTGACTGTAGAAATCTCTGCCCCAGTATTCTCTCATCTGATCCATACTTGCACGCAAATGTCGACTTTAAAATGATGATATTTAATAAAAGACTTAATTCCATCTTTGTAGGCTCCAGTTTGAATATCTTGATAGCTGCTGGGCCGTTTCTTACAACAGACAGTATAATGTTTGAACCTCTCACAGATCTTTTAAATGTTTGCCAGAAAGAGAAACCTCATATGTGTATTTTGGTGAGTTGTACCCCTTTGCTGATTTTTTTCTCTTTTTTTTTTTCTCCCTGACTTCACTGGTGCTGGTGCTTCGTAAAAAATCATCCAGTCCACTCTGTAAAGTGGTTGGAATTAGGAAGGCCATCCAGCTGTAAAATCCATGCCAAAATAGACATTGGAGCCTGGGGAAGTCCTCTGGCTTGCCAGCTCCTGTCAAAACATCCGACCCATGCAAGCGTGGAAGATGGATGTTAAATAGTGATGATGATGTTGATGATGATAATGATAATGTCAGCATGGAACATGGATATTAAAAGATAATGATGATAAGCATAATGACAATAATTTAATCAGAGATAAAATTCTGGTATCCTCCACAGTTTTAATTCCTCTCTGAAGCCATTTCTTTTTATTTATATTGTTAATATTTTTGTTCTATCTCGGGGGCATCATTGTACCAATAATAAACATGCACTTGTTCAATTCTTTTATTATTATTATTATTAGTCAATTGGTTTAACATCTAACCAATTAACTAATTGATTGTTTGATTAATTTTTTGGTCAATCAGACAACTAGGTTTGTCAAAGTCATTTCATTGCCATTTGCGACCTCATGAGTGACATACCCTCTGAAGTCCAGGCCTGCTTTACTTTGGCAAACCTAGCTTATTGATTGATTGATTGACCAAATGATTAATCATTTTGTTAATTGATTAAATGGTTAACGAATTGACTAGTAATAATGTAAGAAGTGAAATAGAACCTGCGCATGTATTACTGTTGATGTAATGACCCTCCCAAGATACAACAAAATCTGCTTCAACACATAAGTTCACATCAAGAAAAGCATGAACACCATGAAATACCATTCACTTTCCTCTATAAGGCTTTGTATTTGTTTAAGAAATTGTAAAAGAATTTCTACCAATGATAATTTCTATATTCTAAAAGTTGATGATGCATCAAACAAGAAACCGGACCAATAAGTTGGAATTTATTTAGGAGTTGAAGTTCCATTTGTTTCTGTTATCTAATTTTTGTTTTCTTAATAACATTGCCTTGGTAAATCTCAAAAGTGGCTTTGTGGTTAAGCAGTTTGCTTCCCAACCATGTGGTTTTGAGTTCAGTCCCATTGCATAGCACCTTGGATGAGTGTACTCTACCTTAGCCTTGGGTCAATCAAAACCTTGTGGGTGGATTTGGTAGATGGAAACTGAAAGAAGCCCATTTTGTATGTATGTGTACTTTGTCTTAACATACATGATGATTGTAAATGAGAATGAGTAACACTGCCATTCAGGTGATGTTATTCATTTCCAGTCTTCTGTGGAAAACATGTGCTGGGCCACATAAAAAGAACTCAGTCCTCTCTGCTGGGTGGTTGGTGTTAGGAAGGGCGTCCAGCCATAAAAACCATGCCAAAACAGACATGGAAGTCTGGTGCAGTCTTCTGCCTGGCCAGCTCCTGTCAAACCGTCCAACCCATGCCGGCATGGAAAGCAGACGTGAAATAATGATGATGATGATATCATTTACTAAGTCTTATTACCGTTTATTTAACAGATCGGACCATTCCTTGATGAAGAACACACTGGTATCCAGGTAAGTGTTGACTCATTTTAGATCTTGTCAAATATAGAATTTATATATAATAGGTACAGGAGTGGCTGTGTAGCAAGAAGCTTGCTTTCCAACCAGGCGAGCTGGCAGAAATGTTAGCACGCCGGGCGAAATGCTTAGCGGTATTTCGTCTGCCGTTACGTCCTGAGTTCAAATACCACCAAGGTCAACTTTGCCTTTCATCCTTTCGGGGTCAATAAATTAAGTACCAGTCATGTACTGGGGTCGATGTAATCAACTTGATCCCTTTGTCTGTCCATATTTGTCCCCTCTATGTTTTTAGCCCCTTGTGGGCAATAAAGAAATAAGAAGCATGCTTTCCAACGACATGGTTCCAGGTTCAGTCCCACTGCCTGGCACCTTGGTCAAGTGTCCTTTATAGTTTTGGGCCAACCAAAGCCTTGTAAGTGGATTTGGTAGATGTAAACTGAAAGAAATTTATATCCTTATATATATATATATATCTATATATATAAAAATGAGAATGTCTGTCTGTCTGTCTGTCTGTCTGTCTGTCTGTGTGAATCCCTAAAACTCGAGAACTACGCAACCAATTTCATTCAAATTTTACACATGCCTTACTTAGGGTTCCAGTTGTGTTTTAGTCAAAAAAAATTATTAACTTCTTGCAGAGTTCGAGCACACGGCAACATAATATCTCCTCCACTATTTAAGTATTACGTGTCAAAAGTGAAACAAAAACACTCATGTCAAATACTTTCACTTTAAAAATGAAACTATTCCACTAACTGAAACAATCACATTTCGATACTGTAGTGACAGATACTTTCACAGAGAGAGAAAGAGAGAGACAGAAAGAGAGAGAGAGAGAGAGAGACAGAAAGAGAGAGAGAGAGAGAGATGTATATGTATACATGTATATGTACACCATTTCGATACTGTAATGACAGATACTTTCAGAGAGAGAGAAAGAGAGAGAGAGAGAGAAAGAGACAGAGAAAGAGAGAGAGAGAGAGAGATGTATATGTATACATATAGATGTACACGTATATGTATATATATATATATAGAGATCTATACATACATGTATATGTATACATATGTGTAGATGTATATATATATATAGATGTACATGTAATATGTACACATATATACATATATACATGCATACAGATATCTATACATATATACACCCATCACACACACATACACATGCACACAAACACACATTATCCAAAACTACGTCAAAAGTACTGAATGGATCTTTATGAAATTTGGAAATTATATTCTTTGCATAACGGCCATAACTCCCATGAAAATTCATATATTTTTGATGTTGATGAAATTTTAACCCGAACATAACAGATGAGCATTATTTAGAAAATGATGTCACACGTTATCGAGGCTACCATTCTTTCTGGATGTGCAAAAGGGGATGACGTCTTTATTCCAAGAATTCCTCTTACTCCATCAGGAGCAGACATTCCTTTTACATTCAGAAGACTACAATTCCCCCTTCGTGTGACTTTTGCCATGTCCATAAACAAATATCAGGGTCAAACACTGTCTGTAGCTGGTCTTCTCTTGGAAGAGCCCTGCTTCTCACATGGACAACTGTATGTTGGCTGCTCAAGAGTGGGCAGCAACAAAAAACCTATTTGTATATGCTCCACAAGGGAAAACAAGGAACATAGTTTACAATGAGGTGTTATAATCACAACATCAAGAAAGTATGTACATGATCACCTTCTTTTACGAAACTTCATTGACTTTCATATGTTTATATTGATATACATATATATACGTGTGTTTGGGTGCGTGTGTGTATATACATCTCTATATATAAAGATGATGCGTAGTCTAGACAGTGTTCTTAGATTTCATTATTCTCTTTAACCTGGGCAATGCCGGGTATTTCTGCTTTCCGTATTCCCGAGCGTCATACTAATATATACTTTTGTTATTTACACCACCTGTCCTCGTCTGTTGTTATTATTTGTATATTCTCCCATATATATATATATATATATATATATATATATATATATATATATCAGGATAAAACTTTTCAAACAAATCTTATCAGTGGCCAGCATATTAAAATGCCTTTTAAGGTGAAAATTATAAACAATTATAAATAAGGGCAAAAAATAGTGAAAAATTTTGTATGTGGTTGGACGATCTAAGGTCTATTTTTCAGCATATTAGCATAGATAATTTTTTTCTTTTGCCTTATTTACAATCGTGTGGGTGTATATATATATATAATTATATGGAATACACTTATAATTAAGGGCACAAAAACCTTAATTATAATTGTATTCTATATATTTATATATTGCTATATATGAATTTTACCTAAAAGTTTTTTTTTATATGCTGGCCACTGATAAAATTCATTAATTTTAATAATTTTATCCTCTAATTATATTTTACCTATATATATATATATATATATATATATATATATATATATATATATATATGCATGTGTGTCTTTGTGTATGTGTTTGCTCCCCGCACCCACTGCTTGACAACTGATGTTGATGTGTGCACATCTCCATAACCTAGCAGTTCAGCAGAAGAGACAGAGAATAAGTACCGGGCTTCAAAGAAACATAAGTACTGGGGTTGATTCATTTGACTAAAAACTTTTTGCAAGGCAGTACCTGAGCATGACCACAGTCTAATGACTGAAACAAGTAAAAGATAAAGAAGATAAAAGATAATGATGGCACAAAATGACACGACACGTGGTGTGGCATGGCTCTGTGTGGGAGGATTAGGGTTAGGGTTAGGGTTAGGGTTAGGGATTAAGGGAGGACCAAAACCGGCCATTAGATATTCTGGTATTTTGTTATAAATTATTTAATAAATATTCTTTTCTACTCTAGGCACAAGGCCTGTAATTTTTGGGGAGGTGGGGGCCAGTCGATTAGATCGACCCCAGTACGCAACTAGTACTTAATTTATCAACCCCGAAAGGATGAAAGGCAAAGTTGACCTTGGTGGAATTTGAACTCAGAACATAAAGACAGACGAAATACTGCTAAGCATTTCGCCCGGCATGCTAATGTTTCTGCCTTATTTTTAAATAAATATTATAGGGTCACATATGGCTGTGTGGTTAAGAAGCTTGCTTTGCAACCATGTGGTTTTGAGTTCAGTCCCATCGCACGACACTTTAGACAAGTGTCTTCTTCTATAGTTCCAGGTCATCAAATGACTTGAGAGGGAATTTGGTAAATGGAAAATGTGTGGAAGCCTGTCATATATATGTTTGTATGTATCTTTGGTGGTGTTTATTTTCTTCTCTTTATTGACGGCCAGTGTTGGTTTGTTTATGTTGCCATAACTCAGTGGGTGCAGTGAATGAGTTAAGTACCAGACATGAAAGAAATAAGTGTTGAGGTCGATTTGTTCGACCAAGCCCTTCAAAGGCAGTGCCCCAGCATGGCCACAACTCAGTGAGTGAAACAAGCAAAAGATAAGTAAAAGAAAGATATATATATATATATATATATATATATATATATATATATATATATATATAAAATAGGCGGAGAAGCAGAGAACTGATGCTCTTGGCAACTTTTCCAAAAACTGTTGAGATTGAATTTCTGTCGGTTAACGTCTGTGGGGAAAAAATGTGGGCCAAGAGGTAATTCCAGATTCATGTAGCTCTGCGGATTGTTTTGTGTGGGTCTGGAGCTGAAGTTTCAGTTTATAGAAGCAAGCCAGTGTATTATTATTATTATTATTATTATTATTATTATTAGTGGTAGTGGTGGTGGTGGTACTAGTAGTAGTAGTAGAAGAAGAAGAAGAAGAAAAAGAAGAGGAATTTGCTCTTCTGTTCTTTTCTTACTCTTTCTCTTTCTAGTTTTCTCTCAGCCCCTTTATTTTAGTAATGACTTATCCTTTCTCCCTTTTCATTATCTTGCTCCCTGTTTCTCATGCTTATAGCTCATCTCCTCCTCTCTCTCTCTGACTGACTATATCTCATTTCTTCTCTTTCCCTTTATATTTCACCCCCCCCCGTCTCTTTCTCTCATTCTCTCTGGCTGTTTCTCACCATTTCTTTCTCTCTTTTTCTCTGTAGCTATTTGTTATTCTCATACAGTCACACACGGAAACACATACACACAGAAACATGCATGCACACACACACACACAACCAGTGAATTCAATAACATCTATAAATGACACCAACTTAATGTTCAACTGTTTAAAATCTTAAAACATTTATTACAGACTTTAAAAGACGAGAGTTATGAAACAATGTTTACTCGAGTTTGTCAAGGAATCAAGGAAATTGCTGAGCAGTAAGTGAACATGTTTACCTCTAATAGACTAAGGGAACCTCTACATCAATAGTTCTCAACCAGGGTCCATATGAGTCTTGGGGATCTGTATAAAATTTTCTTGTTAAAGATTATGAGCAATAGGTGCAGGAGTGGCTGTGTGGTAAGTAGTTTGCTTACCAACCACATGGTTCTGGTTTCAGTCCCACTGCGTGGCACCTTTGGCAAGTGTCTTCTACTATAGCCTCGGGCTGACCAAAGCCTTGTGAGTGGATTTGGTAGACAGAAACTGAAAGAAGCCCATCGTATATCATCATCATTGTCCTTTAACGTCCGCTTTCCATGCTAGCATGGGTTGGACGATTTGACTGAGGACTGGTGGACCAGGAGGTGACACCAGGCTCCAATCTGATTTGGCAGAGTTTCTACAGCTGGATGCCCTTCCTAACATCAACCACTCTGAGAGTGTAGTTATATATGTGTGTGTGTGTATATATATATATATGTGTGTGTGTATGTTTGTGTGTCTGTGTTTGCCCCCCCCCCCCCACCATCGCTTGACAACTGGTGCTGGTGTGTTTACGTCCCCGTAACTTAGCGGTTCGGCAAAAGAGATCGATAAAATAAGTACTAGGCTTACAAAGGATAAGTCCTGGGGTCGATTTCCTTAACTAAAAGGCGGTGCTCCAGCATGGCCGCAGTCAGATGACTGAAACAAGTAAAAGAGAGTAATAAATTGGTGATGCTTCTACAATACTCAAAATATTTAGAAATTTTTTTTGTACAATTCCTAATAACATTTAATTATAAAAGTATAATTTTCTTAAATATTGGGATGGCTATGGGGGGTACAGTTGAGTAAGAGAGGAAGCAAAGGGGTCCACAGGCAAAAAAAAAAATTTGGTTGAGAGCCACTTCTTTACAAGGTTATTGAATCTGCTAGAAATAGCAGCTAATTTTCCTTTAAATTATACCTTACTCTGAGTGGCCTGAGCAAAGCATGTCTACAGTTAAGTAGTTCAGATTAACAGAGTTCGTTATAAAAGTGGTAGAAGTCTTTATTTCCTTTAGAACTTCCATTTTCTGTGAGGGCCTCTATATACCTCTGTCAGTCAGAAAACATTGGATAATGCTGTAGATAAATTAGGCTTTGAAAAATGAGTTGGTTGCAGTTGGAATCTCTTTGATCGTAGATGTGCTCAATCAGAACTGATCTAAAACTAGACAACAACAAAATATTAGTGATTTAGCCAGTGTGTTAAGGAGTTTGGAAAGGGACCAGGAATTGAAAATGTCATGAATTCAAAGTCTAAGAGACAAGTACCAGACAGAATGCCTCGCAATATTTTTTAGTACTGTGCGATAATCATCATCATCGTTTGTTTGCTTTCCATGCTGGCATGGGTTGGAGGATTTGACTGAGGACTGGCGAACAAGATGGCTGCACCAGGCTCCAATCTGATCTGGCAGAGTTTCTACAGCTGGATGCCCTCCCTAACGCCAACCACTCCGAGAGTAGTGGGTGCTTTTACATGCCACTGGCATGAGGGCCAGTCAGGCGGTACTGGCAACGGCCACGCTTAAGTGGTGTGTTTTTTACGTGCCACCTGCTTGAATGCTTTTTCACGTGCCACCCTTTATAAGGCCGCATTTATTTTTTTATTTTATACCTAAAACTAATATGGTTCACAGTTATACATCTGGATATTGCTTCATCTTACTAAAATTAATGTGATATGGCTGGATATTGACACTCCATGCCTAAACTTTACCGACATTGTAGTATTGCCATTGAAGATAATGTGAGAGTTTTTAGTTGTTGGTAATTCTTTAAATTAATAATGGTGTTGTTTGGTGTTTTCTTCTTCAGGCTCCGCTGTACCATGGTGTTGGTACCATCTGCTCGAGATGTCCACAACACACCGATATATCCACAACCACCATTTGAATATGGAGAGAGTGAGGTAAATCTAAAATGAAGCTGCTTTTATTCCTCTTTATTTGCAGATGATGATGGTGATGATTATGGTGATATTGATGACTGTAAAAATTAACACTTCCTTCTCCAAGCCAAGATTCGAAACCGAATCTAAGAATTCTTGGTTGTCCAAACCACCACGATCAACAGGCGTGAAAACAGGTTTTCTTTGTCCTGTCAAAAAGTGATTGATCATCTCCCTTTGACCTACGACCTCAGCTATGTCAGGCGAAGTTCAAATGGACAAGAGCTGACCTATTTAGGTACAAACGCTGCTGCAGTATGTCTGTCCTTCTAGCTGCCATAGATATTATAAATATGGTGGTCAACAAGACAGAAAGAGGAGAAGGCCCTAGCAGCCAAACGAGGAACGCTTATCACAAAGACCCAGAGCAATGTTCGAAGTTCCACCGTAGACTACTGTATCAGATGAACTATGTACACACACACGCAAACATATATTCATTTGTGATATATCATTTCTACAGATGTACCCAGTTTCTATTTCTAGCAACTCGTAGCAGTTGTCAACATTTTTGCATGTAGTGAAGAATTATGTGTACCAATGCCAAATTAAGTCCAGTGAATAAATTATTTTTAATTATGAATCAATTCACTCATTTGTTTACTTCAAAGGCATACATATTCCTTTTGCATCTGTTTACCATGATACACATTTAACCACTACATGACCACTATAACCCAAGTGGAGATACTGGCTATGTCTACCATCATTAGTTGGAAATTCAAGCCTATTTGCTACACATTGTTTCTTTAACTCTTTAGCATTCAGATTACTCTGTCAAATGTAATGCTTATTAACATTGTTTTGGATTCATCATTTAGTGTCCATCTTCGATGCTGGCATGGGTTGGATGGTTTGACAGGAGCTGGCCAGCTGGGAGAGGGCACCAAGCCACTCTATCTGTTTTGGCATGGTTTTTTTTGGCTGGATGCTTTTCCTAATGCCAACCATTTACAGAGTGGACTGGGTGCATTTTATAAAAAAAAGATCTTTAGGAGCCAAAAGATTCAATGTGATTGCTTGATTGGCTCTAAATGGTTACTCAATCTTTGCTGAAATCTTACTATACCTTCTTAAAAAGGGAAAGAGACAGGTCTCCTTAAAAATTGACTGAATGGTCACAGCCTGAAAATCTTTGATTATAGATCTGCTCAATAAAGGCTGACCTGGAACCAAACAACAACCAATAGAATCTTTATTTTTGAAACAGTTCCACAAATGGTGGGGAATCATTATAGAGTATGTTCTTCTAATAAGTGACTTGTGGTCTGAGAGTTCCTGGGTGGAAAAAGGGTACTAACTTTGTCACTGCAGGAATGAAACGTGATTGATTAAATTGATGAGTAAATTTATTGATTTTTTTTTCTTTATCCAAATAATTGAAACCCTATTCTTACATGTTTCAGTTCATGCATTTTGTAACTGATCCGAGCCTTCTGTCTATTAACGGTGTAGTGTTTGGGATCACATCTACTGATGTCATCTTCCACATTAGTAACTCTGAATGCTTTGCGAGGTAAGTACTGTTCATATTCATGTTAACTGTTCAGCTGAATATAACAACACACTTCAGGCGTGAGACATGTGTCACTTTTAGTTGAAGAGCAGTAAGAATTCAAGGGAGAGCATTCTTAAGCCCAGCCAGTACAGGATGGCAGAAACTCTCTAGGTGGTGAGCTGGCAGAAACGTCAGCACGCCGGGCGAAATGCTTAGCGGTATTTCGTCTGCCACTACGTTCTGAGTTCAAATTTCTCAAGCACAACATAATGCCAAAGGTCTCAGTCGTTGCCTCTGTGAGGCCCAATATTCAAAAAGAACTCAGCCACTTCGCCTTCATGAGGCTCAATACTTGAAAAAACTCAGCGACCTTGTCTCTGTGAGGCCCAACGCTTGAAAAGAACTCAGTCACTTTGCCTCTCCATGAGGCCCAACACTCGAAAGGAACTCAACCACTTTGCTTCCATGAAGCCCAATGCTTGAAAGGTGCTCTTTACATGCCACTAGCACAAGTGCCAGTTACAGGACACTAGCATCAGCCACAACTACGATTTCACTTGGCTTGATGGGTCTTCTCAAGCACAGCATATCACCAAAGGTCTCAGTCACTAGTCATTGCCTCAATGTCCACATTCCATGCTTGGTTGGATGGTTCAACAGGATTTGATTAGCTTCAGGGCTACATTGGTCTCCAATATCTACTTTGGTAAGCTTCCTGTGGCTGGACACTTTTCATAGTACCGACCACTTTACAGAGTGTAAAATGTATTTTTTTTTATGTGAGATTACCAAATAACTCACAAGACAAGGTCTTTTGACTGAGTGGTGTTGCAATATTGAGGAAGGTGTTGAAAGGCTTAAATATGAAAGAACAGGAATAGGTATCTTGCTGTAGAGGAGAGACGTAGCTACCTAGCAAGAAAGGTAAATAGTGGAGATGAGATATCTAGATGTGTTTGTGTGTGTCACACGTCAGCTAAATTTAATTTGTCTTTAGTCGAAAGACATCTGTTGTTATGTCCCGTTATTATTCCTACTGTATTTTTGTAACATTGTTCGTTTTTCTTCTCTTTGTTTTTGTATACATTCGCTGCTTTCTTCCAAGGAATCTAATGCTATTAGCTTAGTTTTTCCTTGGGGCTGGCCAGATTGGAGCAATATCGAGAATAACCAGCCGAAATTGCAAAGATAATCTGGATCTTGCTTGGTGAGGAGGGTGATTGTTGGACTCCCTGCGGGACAAAAAATAAGACCCGTCAGAGGGCAGAACTACTGTGTAGTCAATGGCCAATCCAACAAGTACCTTGTCACGGAAGTGCCTGTGTGCTCAATTGATCCGGAGAGCTCTGCTGGAGGGAGAGAAATCTTCCGGCAAGTTTTACCAGGCCAGATAGGTTGAAGGGTAGGAGACAGGCAAAACCTTAACGACAATAAATCGAAGCGTTGGCAGCAGGGTGAGGATTTAGTTATCAGCAGGACCTAACAGATCGGATTCCTGGCTTTGAACTAGCAGGATGTCATGCGGAGGATCTTAAATACAAGACAATGGCTGAGACCCTAATATTCCTAGTTAGATGGAAACTGCGGGACTACATGGAGCAGCGCCCTGTGACTCCTATAGTATGTGCAACCGAAAGCCCTATGAATAGGGGCGTCCTATAGGATGACCTAGATGAGAGATTAAGTGGGGAAGGATTCCAGTATAAAATGTAAGCCTTTGTGTTATTGTAAAAAGCCAAAGTAACTAATAAGCAATTTGTTTCCTTTTTAGCACAAATCCAATGAATCGCTTCAAACGAATCATACGCCATTTGTTCTCTCAGCAAAGGTAATCTGGGTTTTGATTACAATCTCTGTTGGATTTATGACTCCATTAATGTTATTACCATAATTAATATTTGTATGTTATATTATTGCTCTAATTAATATTACATATGTTGAACGTGATAATGTATGCTTTTGTTAATTTAATAGTTAGCTTTGAAAATAATTCACTCATACCTTATTGATAATTTTGCTCATGTATTCTTTGCAGCTAAAGTACACACACACATTCTGGATTACATTGAAAAGAATCATTTACTTGATAAGCAAACCCTCATTCAAGGGGAAACTCTATGCAGCTGCTTACTATGCTAGAAATAGCAGCCAAATCTCTTCTCTTAGAAAAGAAATATTGGAGTCATATATCATTGCTGATAGAAGGAATCTCTTTCATTGGCTGATGTTGATTTTCTATACCTTCACCTCTCCCATATATGTTTGGTGTGTCCCTCACATACTTTAACTGTACCATACTTTATAAATTTACTCCCTCACCTGTTCCTATAAACCCTAGCTGTGCTCTTCACTTATCTGCTATAAATTGTAACTGTACTTCTCACCTATTTTTAATAGGCTTCAATAACTTACTTTTCATCATTCCCTTATAAACTTCTGCACTATCTCATGTCATTTATAAAACCCAGCTGTTTCTTATCTGTGCCTTCTTTAAAGCCTTACTCTCACTCCGAATGTCTCTCCAAAAATCATATCCATAAGCTATCCCTCTTATTAACAACCACTGAGATTTTCTAGAAACTTTTCTCTGCAGCCTTATTGACCAATATACTTTCTGCCATGACTTAACCAGGTTTGCAGCTTATTTCTTCTCTCCTGGAAACTCTACTTAAGCTGAACCATGGTGTACAAAGGTAGTTATCATATCAACCAATTTGATCAGAATCTAATGCTGTGGTGGTGATGATGACATCAAGCATGGATGGGATGATTCAACTCCATCACATTATCTCCCCACTTATCATCTAATTTGTGAAATTCAGCATCCTGAGATCAATTATTACCACTTCTTCAGCCTCCTTCCATGCTGGTCAATTTTTATTGTAAGACATGCTCTTCCATTTAGGTCTCAAAACACAGAGTTCTCGTTTTAAAGATAGGAAAATTATTACATTAAACAGGTTTAGTGCCTACATAGAAACTAACTTTATTTATATCACATGAAATCAATGATTTAGTAGATCTAATTCTATAGCTCCTGTTTCTCCAGATCTGTTTATCTAACTGCTGACTCAACAAATCTGTTTCTCCAGTTCTGGATGTGCAGCTCCAGATTTAACAGATTGATTTTTCCAGATATTTTCACTTAGTTGGTTCTATGTTCTCCTTAATGTTGCAAAGTCAAATGTCTTTACTACTACGTCTCTCTAAAAGTCATGAACACCACAACAACCAATATCTATACACAAATCACTTTTGTTCTTTCTTCCCCAGCTTCTATCCATTGTATCCATCACATAACGATGTCAGCATTAGTTTCAGTCTTGCAGAAAGTTTTGAACTTCCCACCAAACCTCACGTGTTGATCATACCATCTCAGTTCCGCTATTTCGTTGTGGTGAGTATTGTAGTATTACTGGCTGCAATGGTGTGTGGGTGGTACTTGCTACCATATTATTACTGGCTGTAGCAGTGTATGTATGCATGTGTGTGTGTGTGTGGTACTCAGCACTGTAGGAGTGTGTCTTGTTGAGTACAGTATGCCACTATAGTGATGTGTGGTGTTGAATACTATTGATTGTAGGGATTTGTGATGTTAGTGTTGCTGGCAAGGAAAGTATGTGGTTGAGAACTGCAGGTTGTAGGGGTTTATGGTGGTTTTGAACATATACCACTATTGCCTGTAGGTACATGGTGGTATGTGCTCTAGTACTTACCTCTGTGTATCACTTATAGTAGTGGAGTGTGGTAGAAGCTAAAACTAGTTTTGTTCAAGGGTGAGTAGTGAATAATTACAATAGAGTAATTGCATCTGAAAACACTTGAGTTTTATGAAAGTGATGACAAAAGAACTGAGATATATGGCACATTGCTGTATTCAAGGAGATTGTCTTCTACAACAGAACTGATATCCTAAAACCAGTGCTGTGTAAATAAACATCCAATACACTCTGTAAAGTGTTTGGTATTAGGAAGGGCATCCAGCTGTAGAAACCAAGATGAAACAGACTATGAAATGTGGTGTGGCTTCTGGTCTTGCCACCTCCTGTCAAGCTGTCTAACCCATGCCAGCATGGAAAATGGATGTTAAATGATGATGATGATGATGATAAAGTTGTAAGTAGTAGAAATAATCACAGGTCCAGAAACTGGTGGCTAAGTGATAAATGGCCATCATACCATTATTCCTGATTAGATGATAGATGAGAATTTAGAAAGTTCTTAAATCACCATCATCATTTAAGATTTATGTTCCATGCTGGCATGGGTCAGGCAGTTTGAAAGGATACAATGGTTCCAAGGACTGCAGTGTACTCCAGTACAGGGTTTCTTATTTCTTTACTGCCCACAAGGGGCTACACACAGAGGGGACAAACAAAGACAGACAAATGGATTAAGTCGATTATATCGACCCCAGTACGTAACTAGTTCTTATTCAATCGACCCTGAAAGGATGAAAGGCAAAGTTCACCTCGGCGGAATTTGAACTCAGAATGTAGCAGCAGCCGAAATACCTCTAAGCATTTCACCTGGCGTGCTAACGTTTCTGCCAGCTCGCCGCCTTATACCTCCAGTACATGGTTTCTACAGATGAATGTCCTTAATGCCAACCACTTGACAGTGTACAGGGTGCGTTTTTCTTGGCAGCCACACTAGTTATGTCTCTCTGCAGCTCACAACGCCATGAACCCTGAGGGGATGGAAGCTGGCTTTATCCTCAGAGATAGAATGATCAGGTTGAGCTGCACAGAGATTATATCTTAGATTTTTGTTTCAATCGAGCGAGATCGTTGCCAGTGCCCCTGGACTGGCTCTTGTGTGGGTGGCACATAAAAGACACCATTTCGAGCGTGGCCGTTTTCGTGCGGGTGACACGTAAAAGCACCCACTACACTCTCTGAGTGGTTGGCGTTAGGAAGGGCATCCAGCTGTAGAAACTCTGCCAAATTAGATTGGAGCCTGGTGTAGCCATCCGGTTGCACCAGTCCTCAGTCAAAAGACACCATTTCGAGCGTGGCCGTTTTCGTGCAGGTGACACGTAAAAGCACCCACTACACTCTCTGAGTGGTTGGCGTTAGGAAGGGCATCCAGCTGTAGAAACTCTGCCAAATCAGATTGGAGCCTGGTGTAGCCATCTGGTTTCACCAGTCCTCAGTCAAATCGTCCAACCCATGCTAGCATGAAAAGCGGACGTTAAACGACGACGATGATGATATATATATAGTTTTAGGGAAAAGAACCAAGGTTCGTGAATTCATCGATAAATATCCAGTCACATAGAGTTTTGAGTTTTTACCTGTAAATTTGGATTTTTATCCCTAATAATATTATTGGTTCTTGTGCGGGTGGCACATGAGATGCACCATTTTGAGCGTGGCCGTTGCCAGTACCGCCTGACTGGCTCCCGTAGGATTTTCGAGCGAGATCGTTGCCAGTGCCCCTGGACTGGCTTGTGCGGGTGGCACATAAAAGACACCATTTCGAGCGTGGCCGTTTTCGTGCGGGTGACACGTAAAAGCACCCACTACACTCTCTGAGTGGTTGGCGTTAGGAAGGGCATCCAGCTGTAGAAACTCTGCCAAATTAGACTGGAGCCTGGTGTAGCCATCCGGTTTCACCAGTCCTCAGTCAAATCGTCCAACCCATGCTAGCATGGAAAGCGGACGTTAAACGATGATGATGATGATACACACACACACACACATATTTGTCCTCGATTTGACATCAAACTGCATCTGCTATCTGCCTGTTTGGAAGATGGACATCAAATGATGATGTAGGTCGGAATAGCTGATAGCCTCTGATTCATCCTAGTAGCATTTCAGGTGACCCAAAGTCAGGTGCCTTTGTAATTTATTCAACTGTGATCCATGAGTGAAACTTTTAATATTTTCTTCTTTGTAGGATGTGGATGACTGTTGCTGTATCAATCCTGGGAATCTAACCAAACGAGAAGCTGGAGGAACGTTTGCTCTCATGAATATTCACAGAAGTAACAACGATCAGAAAAGTTCTCTTATTTCAGACACTGCCGTCAAAATTGTCCGAGTGTAAATAAAATAGATGTAAATGGATTTCATTTTAAAACAAACATTAAAGATTATTGAAAGGTGGCAAGCTTGTAGAATTGTTACTGCGCTGAACAAAATGCTTAACAGCATTTTTTCCGACTCTTGACATGACGAGTTCAATTTCTACCAAGGTCGACTTTGCCTTTCATCCTTTCCCACGCCCCGAAAATCGCTGGCCTTGTGCCAAAATTTGAAATTATTATTATTATAACTGAATAAAACTAATGAAAGCAAATCCTTATCTCTGTAGTTTAATTATTGTTTATTTCAGCCAGAATCCTGTCTACCCTAAACAGATCCTAGTTTTACAAATAATATATATACAAAATTTACAGAAGATGAAGACTGTAAAAGACAACCTCAATCTTTGGCATCACCAATTCCATCAGCATTGATAGCAAACATAGCCTCAGCTTCCGGCAAACAAGGGGAGTCGTAGATCTTGCATATTCGGGTTTCACCACGGCCCTTACGGAGGTACAACCTGGAACGGAAAAAGGGATTTTTTTTTTTGAGAATTTAGGTCTTTTTCCTAGAAAATGTTGCAAACGAAAAACTAATTGGTAAAAGTGATTTTACCTTGTGGTAGAAGCATGGGCAATAATATTGCCACCAATAGGCTTTTTGGGATCTGATGTAAACATAGAAGCCCCATCCACTTGGGCGACTACTTGATTGGTAATAACAACAGCAACACCAAACTAAAACAAAGATAATATAAAGTTAAAAGACAGTCACAAGGAAACAGTTTATTTGCATCATACTTGGTCAACATTGTTACTTGCGGGTTTTCAGTAAGCTATTGCATTTCTAATGGTGAGTCATAAGGAACATCATCATCGTTTAACGTCCGTTTTCCATGCTAGCATGGGTTGGACAATTCAGCCGGCGTCTGAGAAGTCAGGCAGAGTTTCTACAGCCGGATGCCTTTCCTAACACCAACCACTCCGAGAGTGTAGTGGGTGCTTTTATGTGCCACCGGCAAGAGGGCCAGTCAGCGGGTACTGGCAATGGCCACACAGCACTGGCAACGATCGCGCTCGAATGTCTTTGCACAAGGAAGGCGACGCTGGGCACAGGTGCCATCACGATTTCGCTTTCGCTTGCCCCAATAGGTCTTCACAAGCTGAGTTTCGTGCCCAATGAAGGAGAAGACGTTGGCATGGGTGCCAATTGTCGAATTTAGTTCGATTTCGACTTCACTTGCCTCAACAGGTCTTCGCAAGCGGAGTTTAGTGTCCAATGAAGGAAGGTACGCATAAGTGGGCTGGCTACACCCCTGGCAGAGGCCTTGGATTTAGGTCTCACTTGGCTTGCCGGCCTTCTCAGGCACAGCATATTTCGAAAGGTCTCGGTCAGAAGTCATCGCCTCGGTGAGGCCCAATGTTCGAAGGTCGTGCCTCACCACCTCATCCCAGGTCTTCCTGGGCCTACCTCTTCCACAGGTTCCCTCAACTGCTAGGATGTGGCACTTTTTCACACAGCTATCTTCACGCAGGGGAGGGAATTCGGAGTGAAGTGTTTCGAGTGGAAACTGGGAAAAATGTGAATAGATGAGAATGCAACAATTTAGTTGAGAGGATGTCTATGTGCATAGCAGTAGCAGTACTTTATTATGCATCTTACCTGAACAGAACTGAAGTATTCACCAACTCTAAAGAAGACAACCTAACCTTTGGGTTTCAGATTACGTAGTGTTACCTCAAGAGATTATCAGATATTGTGAAACTAAATATTTGTAGTGAATTTATAGGTTTTAGTTGTGTTGAACATGCATAGAAAAAATGAGGAAGGATACAGTTAAAGAAAAAGTTGAACTGACCTCATCAGCAAGACGTAGTAAAGTACGGAGGAATCTAGCAAGATGCATCTGTCTTGCGGATAATTCTCCTCGGCCACTGTAATCAGTACGGTAAAGTGCTGTAGCACTGTCAACTATCAACAAAGCATACCTGAAAATAACAAGAGCACCACACATTATAAATATTTCAGTTGATAAAATTGATCGTCATCATCTTTTAACGTCCGCTTTCCATGCTAGCATGGGTTGGACAATTTGACTGGGGACTGACGAACAAGATGGCTGCACCAGGCTCCAGTCTGATTAGGCAGTTTCTACAGCTGGATGCCCTTCCTAACACCAACTACTCTGAGAGTGTAGTGGGTGCTTTTTACGTGCCACCGGCATGAGGGCCAGTCCGGCGGTACTGGCAATGGCCACGCTCAAATGGTGTTTTTTATGTGCCACCTGCACAGGAGTCAGTCGGATATAATAAAATCCATTGTGTCTTATTCTGTGAGTTACTTGCTGATGGTACCATGAAAAAAAGGCACCTAGTGCATTTAGTAAAGTGGTTGTCATAAGGAAGGGCATCCAACCATAGAAGCCATGTAAAAGCGGACAACAGAGCTTGTTGCTGCCCACTGGCTTGCCACTTCTTTTGAACCTTCGAAGCCATGCCAGTATGGAAAATGGATGCTAAATGATGAGGATGACGTGTTCAATGATTAAAGTCTGGTTAAATGTTTCCGTATAGTGAGGAATAACATGTAAACTTAACAATTACCATCAACATTTTAATGTTCACCAGTCCTCAGTCAAATCGTCCAACCCATACTAGCATGGAAAGCGGACGTTAAACGATGATGATGACTGCCTTGAATTGAACTCGGAATCTTGGGGTTAGTAGTAAAACGCTCTTAACCATATGCCCGTAGGTGCAGTGGTTAAGAGCACAGGCTACTAACCCCAAGATTCTGAGTTTGATTCCAAGCAGTGACCTGAACAACAACATCGAAAAATACCTTAGGAACGAGAACCCAAGTTCGAAATTTCCCCAAGACACCTGATGAAATCGAAATGTGTTAACAACAAACAAGATGAGGACAAATATCCGTCAAATGTAAATAATTCCTCATCTCTTAAATATAGAACAGGAGCAGTTTGTTAAAAGGGAATTAGTTTTATCATTTTCTCAAAAAGACAATGAAATATCAACGAAAAATATAGAAGAAAAACTGTGTAAAACTGACCTTGATTCTGTCATCATGGCTGCAGCTTGAACCAACAACTGAGTCTGGTGGTCACTGTTATATGCCCGAGCATAAGCAACATTGTCTAAAACATCACTACCAGATAGTCCATATCTGCATGAACAACAAAATCAAAAGTTTGTTTGGATCTCAGTGAAATATACAATAGTTGGTGGCATAAAAGATGCAGAAGTACATTAGACATGTTTTTAGTACATTAAAGCTTATAGCAGCAATGGGGGAATAAATAGTTACCTGTCTGCTACAGCCAGGAGTCGTTCAGGACGGAATGTTCCTTCTGTATCAACATAGAGAGCTTTTCCTTCACCACCACCCATGTCCACAGGTAGCTGCCAATACAAGAAATGACGAAATGGTCAGTTAATGTTTTCACCTACACAAAGTTGCTGGACATAAAAGTAATGGCCACTATACAAGCACTTTTTCTTTTATTGTTGGGCTCAATTAATCATCATCATCATCGTTTAACATTCGCTTTCCATGCTAGCATGGGTTGGACGATTTGACTGAGGACTGGTGAACCAGATGGCTACACCAGGCTCCAATCTGATTTGGCAGAGTTTCTACAGCTGGATGCCCTTCCTAACGCCAACCACTCAGAGAGTGTAGTGGGTGCTTTTACGTGCCACCGGCACGAAGGCCAGTCAGGAGGTACTGGAAACGGCCATGCTCGAAATGGTGTATTTTACGTGCCACCTGCACAGGAGCCAGTCCAGCGGTACTGGCGAAACAGCGAAAACATTGATGATATATCATCATTGTTTAATGTCTGCTTTTCTTTGCTGTCATGAGTTGGGTGGGTTTACTATGCATTACATTAAAAATGTGAAGGATACCAGTGCCTTAAGTGGCTGTTCTGGTATACAAAAACCAGGGGGTATTTATCCAGATGAAGAGGCTACAGATCTACAACTCGGAGATGAGTTAACACTGACAAAGACTAATTAAAAATGTGTCAGGTTAGAGATCTGCTATTGGGGTAAACCAGTACAACCTGTGCACAACAATTCTGCTAAGCTTGCTTGTTAAGGAAGGTAATTAGAAGACATAAAGACTTGTGAAGAAGGGCGGATAACTCAGGAGAATCAACAGCCATCCAATACTGAAGAAGTGCTCTGTAACAAAATCTCAATTGCACAAAGAGGCGTCACACTGTCAACATTTCCTGGAAGAGATAATGGGGATACGCTGCGCTTGAGAAGACATATCCATTTCAGCACCGCTGAGGTCTGTCAAGCCTCCCCTCTCAACCGATCTTCTAACACTCATCTCTTCATCAATCTCCTAACTGTGGTACTACTTACTCGGGTGCCTCTATACTTCACTTTGTATCCCTTCTACTGTCCCTCATTACCTCCTCTTCCTCAATCCACTGCTTCCTTTCTTTCACTCTCACAAACTGATATCCACTGAGTTTGACTCCAATCCCCAATCATCTGTCTGCCCCACTATTTTCACAGACCGATAGAATAAGCACCTAGCTTAAAGAAAGAAAGAAAATAAGTACAGGGGTCGATTCATTTGACTAAAAGTTCTTCAAGGCGATGCCCCAGCATGGCCGCCGTCTAATGACTGAAACAAGTAAAAGATAAAAGATCTCAAAGCAGTGATGTCTACATTCTCCAATAAACAAAAGTCCTGTTGTTTTTGCAACTTTGTCATTTTTGATGTGTGAAGATCAGCAAAAACACTACTTTCAAACTAGTAAGGGTTGGTGACAGAAAGAGCGTCCAGCAGATGCTATAAAAACGATATCTGCCTACTCACTCCACTCGCCGTGATATACAACAGAATCCAGAATTTGTTTGGTCGTATCTAAAACAGAAATATACAACATGTCCAATACTACTTTACCCACATCATTTATAGAGTTAATGCCTTTGAGGAAGATGTGAACAACCTCCCATCACTTTTCCCCATGAAAAAAATTCCAAACGCATTAGTTAATATCATTTACTTACTTGACATGTCACAGCTAATGTGTGACACAGCTGGGTTTTCCCTGTACGGAACTCACCAAATATTTCTGTGATGGATCCAGTTTCAATACCACCTTAAGAACCAGAAAAAAGAAAAAACCCCATGAAGTGTCATGAATATATAGTCACAACTAGAAATCAACAGAATAGATTTTACTTTCTAATGAACTAAAGAAATAGTTTATGAAGGAGTTTCAGTGAATTCAGAAAAAAAAAAAAAAAAAAAAAAAAAAGACTAAAGGTATTTAGTAAAATGACTATCATTATTAAATAAGTATTTGGAATATAATTTAACGAAAGGTTAAACACTGGTGCTGAGCTGCATAAAAAGCAACCACTACACTCTGTAATGTGGTTGGCATTAGGAGGGGCATCCAGCTGTAAGAAACGGCCTAAACAAACTATGAAACATGGTGCAGCACCTGGCCTTGCCAGTTCTGGTCAAACTATCCAATCCATGCCAGCATGGAAAATGGAAGTTTCATGATGATGATGATGATTTGGAGTTAAAATTATGATGATGATGATCATCATTTAACGTCCGTTTTTCATGCTAGCATGGGTTGGATGATTTGACTGAGGACTGGTGAACCGGATGGCTGCACCAGGCTCCAATCTGATCTGGCAGAGTTTCTACAGCTGGATGCCCTTTCTAACGCCAGTCACTCAGAGAGTGTAGTGGGTGCTTTTTACGTGCCATATATATATATATATCTATATAAAAAAAAAATACATATACATAGTGGACATTAAAATGATGATGATAACATGTTAACAGAATTATGAAAATTAGTGTAACCTTGCAATAATTTATCCAGTTCTTTGGAACCAGTGGTTACTTGGATAATTTCTGAGCGCTTCTGGTGAAACTCTGTGGCTGTTGTGAAACCCATCGGGACAAGTTTAGTAGCTTCAGTCTAAAAAAGAATCAAATAATTTTTAGAATTTAACAAGAGAAAAATTAATCGAATAGGAAGGATATTTGGATGTGTGCATGTCAGAAGGCTTGAAACGTTTAAATGTATGTTTTTTATGAAGGTCATGATAAATACCAGAAGGGAATGTTTTTTGGTTAACAAACATAAGAATTTATTCCTTGATCAAATGAGAATGAACAGGTACCACGGAGACAAGTTTTCATGGCAACAGGACGTAGCAAGACAAAAATCCATTCCTTAATACACATCCAGGCTGGACAGCACCGGTGGCATGTTAGAAAGCATTCGAGCAAGGTCATTGCCAGTGCCGCTGGACTGGCTCCTGTGCATGTGGCACGTAAAAAACACCATCTTGAGCATGGCCATTGCCAGTACCGCCTGACTGGCCCACGTGCCAGTGGCATGTAAAAGCACCCACTACACTCTCGCAGTGGTTGGCGTTAGGAAGGGCATCCAGCTGTAGAAACTCTGCCAAATCAGAATGGAGCCTGGTGTAGCCATCTGGTTCGCCAGTCCTCAGTCAAATCGTCCAACCCATGCCAGCATGGAAAGCGGACGTTAAACGATGATGATGATAATGATTATAAATCATTTCCTTAATAACAGTTCTGATTGCATATGCCCACAGGTAAAAAAACAGTCTTACTTGGACAGGGTGGAGGTGGGTGTTATTGACAAATAGTGTAAGAATTTTAAAAACATATACCAAAATCTCTTTAAATCTAGTTAGATGAAAACTAGATTTAGAAAGAGAGAAATCAAGTCTCAAGAGAATAGGTTAAAATCAAGTCTTCAGAGAAGCAATAATCTATATAGCACATAAAATATTGGTTTCAAATTTAAGCACAAGGCCAGCAATTTCAGGGGAGGGATTAAATTGGTTCCACTGACCCAAGTGCTGAACTAGTACGTATTTTATTGATCATGAAAGTATGAAAAGCAAAGTCGACCTCAGTGGAATTTTATCTCAGAACACAGAAATGGACAAAATGCTGCAAAGCATTTTACCCTGTGTGTGATTCTGCTGGCTTGCCGCCTTCATAATGCATAAACTATTAATAAAATGAGGAGGTATGGAGAATACCCATCACCCAACTTCAATGCTTTATCCATCCATTTTGCTGTCCACTGTTCTTGGGACAGGCACAGAGTCCTCGGGCACTTCCATCATAGGGTCCTATGACAAAAAACTGTCATCAAACTTTCCTACTGGATTCCCAAGTATGACCAACTGAGACTATCGCTATCATCTAACCATTTCACTCGTGGTCTACTCCTAGGTCTCCTATTGGTTGGCTGAGGTGAATTCATCCTGTAATTCTTTCCTCTGGTATTCTATTCACATGTCTGCAGGATTTGAGCTGCAACTACTCAATGTGGAGAAATAACTATTCAAACTGGAAAGACTCCCTGATCTCTGAGCTATGACCCCCTTGTGTAATGTTACTCTGGAGATCCTTTGGAGGAACTCTATTTCCACAGCTTTTATCCATTGTACCCTTTCAGTCATAATCCAAAACTCACAGCCATAGGAGAGGATAGGCACAAAAAAACAAACTGAAGACAAGTTTGGCTTTTATATCAATCTTTCCTATTCTGTTTGCAATTTACACATTTTGTAAATAATAAGTCTTTTTTTTTAACAGTAAAAGAAAGACATTTTGAAGGAAATAATAAAATGTTGAATTTAGATGTCAATTTATTGATATAATCTTGTTATACTTACCAATATTTTGTCTGCTTTTGCTTCACTAATTCCTTTGATGCTCAGAAGACTTTTCTTAGGAGCAAATGCTACTGACTCAACTGTATAAAAGCCAACTTCTTCTAGTTTCTTACAGTCATTGGCACTGATACCTTGGCCCTGACATACAAACAACAAAAGTAGACATTATTAGAGAAATATTGGGGAAAACACAGAAGTTGGAAGAATGAAATTTTTTAAAGTACTCATGTTGTTGCTAATTTTGATTCTGGGTTAGCTTTGATCATGATGATTTAGGATCAAAAGCATACTAAAACTGACCTCCTTATCTTTTTTTTTTAGTGGGTACAGGTGTGGCTGTGTGGTTTAGAAGCTTACTTCTCAATCATGTAGTCTTGAGTTCAGTTCCACTGCGCAGTGGATTTGATAGACAGAAACTGAAGGCGGTGAGCTGGCAGAAACGTTAGCACACCGGGCGAAATGCATAGCGGTATTTCGTCTGCCACTACGTTCTGAGTTCAAATTCCGCCGAGGTCGACTTTGCTTCTCGTCCTTTTGGGGTCAATAAAATTAAGTACCAGTTACGCACTGGGGGTCAATGTAATCGACTTAATCCCTTTGTCAGTCCCCTCTATGTTTAGCTCCATGTGGGCAATAAAGAAATAAGAAACTGAAACAAGCCAATATATATATATATATATATACCCTTTTAGTTGTTTCAGTCATTTGACTGTGGCCATGCTGGAGCACCGCCTTTAGTCGAGCAAATCGACCCCAGAACTTATTCTTTGTAAGCCCAGTATTTATTGTATTGGTCTCTTTTGCCGAACTATACAACGGGCTTCTTTCAGTTTCCGTCTACCAAATCCATTCACAAGGCTTTGGTCGGCCTGAGGCTATAGTAGAAGACACTTGCCCAAGATGCCATGGAGTGGGACTGAACCTGGAACCATGTGGTTGGTATGCAAGCTACTTACCACACACCTACTCCTGCGCCTATATTTTTATAAATATTATATATATATATGTATATATATATATATATATATATATATATATATATATATATATATATATATATAACGGCGGTGCATCAGCATGGCCGCAGCTCTCAGCTGAAACTATAGGAAAATATATATATATATATATATATATATATATATATATACATCACTAAATTCCAAGCCACTTTTACAATTTATTAAAACCTCATCTGCTTTTCAAAATTACAGTTATGTCTCATTACTTAACAACACTCACAACCTAATGAGGGAGCTTGTATGTGGTTGGTCGACCTGGGAACCCGTGGAAGAGGTAGGCCCAGGAAGACCTGGGCTGAGGTGGTGAGGCAAGACCTTCGAACATTGGGCCTCACCGAGGCGATGACTACTGACCGAGACCTTTAGAAATGTGCTGTGCGTGAGAAGACCCGGCAAGCCAAGTGAGATCGTTGCCAGTGCCCCTGGACTGGCTCTTGTGCGGGTGGCACATAAGATGTACCATCCTGAGCGTGACCGTTGCCAGTACCGCCTGACTGGCCTTGTAGGGTTTTCGAGCGAGATCGTTGCCAGTGCCCCTGGACTGGCTCTTGTGCGGGTGGCACATAAAAGACACCATTTCGAGCGTGGCCGTTTTCGTGCGGGTGACACGTAAAAGCATCCACTACACTCTCTGAGTGGTTGGCGTTAGGAAGGGCATCCAGCTGTAGAAACTCTGCCAAATTAGATTGGAGCCTGGTGTAGCCATCCGGTTGCACCAGTCCTCAGTCAAATCGTCCAACCCATGCTAGCATGGAAAGCGGACGTTAAACGATGATGATGATGATGATATATATATAAAAATTAAAGTAAAGATTATTTGCCAATATACTACAGCAGTCCTGGTTGGGATGAATGCTACTGTTGTTTAACCCCAAACAACAATAGCATTCATCCCCACCAGGATATTATGTTGGCAAATAATCTTTACTTTAAAGTACTGTTACTGTATGTCTCTCGTTGAGATTTAGAAATAATAATGTTTCTATATATGTGTATTTTCATATATGAATTCCTTACTTGAAAAACAAGTGAGGTTTAGCAGTTAGCAATAGGAAGGGGACCTGGCTGTAATACAATACCACAATATTATATCCATTTAACATATTCTAGCATGGAAAAACAGGTGTAAGAGCAAACAAACCAAAAGCTTGTCAAAGTAGTAAAAGACAAAATGTAGATGAGAAAAGAACTACCTCCAATTTTGACAATGGAAGAGGGCCAAATGCTTCTTCAATGGTATCTTCTGATATTTCACCAACACTCTCAGCTTGAGCAGACATTTTCAACTAAAGACAAAAAAAAAACACACATTACAATTATAACACAGATATCATAATCTTCATTCCATATACCATCCAATACTGTGAACATATTTCTGAGATTACCAGACCCACCTGCAACCTCAAAACAAAGCATATGGTTTATAAGAATGTGACAAATTCCCTATTGATGTTACACAGAAACATCAGTGACAGTAGTTATGCGATTATTACATATAACTGCAGTTATGAGATGAACAAATTAATTCTTTTACACAAGACACAAAAGTTGATTTGAAAGCTATTCTCCTTTGTTCCCTGTTACTCAGTTTCTGTGACTTGCTTAAGAACCAAGAGAAGTGAAAAAAAAAAGATATCACTGTATTAAATTGATCTTAACCCTTTAGCTTTCAGATTATTCTGTCAAATGTAATGCTTATTTATTCATATTGTTCTGAATTAATTATGCTTTATCATGTAGATTTGAGATTTTCATGATGTATTTATTTCTAGAATGAAATTATAGGGGAGATGGGAGAGGCTGGATCTGGCCAATTTGAACATAAAACAGGTAGAATAATTTGGCAGGATATGGCCAGCTTGAATGCTAAGGGTTACTGGACACGAACTCAGCTTGTGAAGACTTATTGGGGCAAGAGAAAGCGAAATCGGGATGGCACCTGTACCCAGCGTCACCTTTCTGGCACTTGTGCCCGTGGCATGTGTAAGGACTTTCGAGCGAGATCGTTGCCAGTGTCGCTGGACTGGCTCTTGTGCAGGTAGCACGTAAAATACACCATTTTGAACGTGGCCGTTGCCAGTACCACCTGACTGGCCTTCGTGCCGGTGGCACGTAAAAGCACCCACTACACTCTCGGAGTGGTTGGCGTTAGGAAGGGCATCCAGCTGTAGAAACTCTGCTGATTGGAGCCTGATGTTGCCATCCAGTTTCACCAGTCCTCAGTCAAATCGTCCAACCCATGCTAGCATCGAAAGCGGACGTTAAACGATGATGATGAATTCTGTGCAAAACATGGTCAAACATATCTCTTCTTGCACTCTTTAACTGGCTGTCTCCTTTACAGCAGCACACCTATTTCTATTCTCTTTCTCATTAACTCTGTCTCTCTCCCCTGGGTAACCGTGTATCTCCTCTTCAGCAGCACACCTGTTTCTGCCCTCGTTCTTGATCACTCTCTCTCTCTCCTCTTGCTCTTCCCTCCGGCTGCATAACCATCTATCTCCTTTACAGCAGCACACCTCTTCCTACCTTCTTTCTTGTCAACTCTTCTCTAGCCGGGTAACCATTATCTCTCTGTCACACTCTAACCATTCATCATCTGACACAAGATCACCCCCTCCCCTCTCAAAGATTCCTTGTCTTGCAAAGTTACTTGGTGACCCTGCCAAACGGCTGGTGTCACTTAAAAAGCATCCAGTTCACATTGTAAAGTGGTTGGCATTTGGAAGGGCATCCAGCTGTAAAAACTATGCCAAAATTGACCTTGCCTGTGTTGGTGCCACGTAAAAAACCATCAGCCCACTCTGTGGGGTGGTTGGTGTTAGGAAGAGCATCCAGCCGAAAAAACTTCCAAAACAGACACAGAAGAATGGTGCAGGCTTCCACCTGGCCAGCATGGAAGGAGGACATTAAACGATGATGATGATGCTGTTCTAGTGTCTGAAAAATGGCAACAGTCTGATGTCTTATATTACTCTCTAGAGTAGTTTTTTTCTTTTCCTTTCATTATATTGCTTATGTCTTCAATGATTTTCCAACCAGTGCCATAAACTAATTGAGATAGAGATTTGAGAAATTTGATAGTTTTGGGGTTTTGCCCTTATGGGTCTCCTAAGCGACCTTTATATTCTATTCTATTCTAAAAAAAAAAAACTTACTTCCCACCAAAACAGCTGTTGTGAATTTGGAATTCCATTTGTGTTCTTTTATACATTCACTATATTCTGGGAATCATCCCTGAGTTGGATCTACAGTTTGTATGAATTAGGTACCTATGTGTATGTATACATTTACCTATATGTACTTATATAGCATCAAGTCAACGAAGGCTTTGTAAGTAAAACTGAGTAGAAACAAACTTTGTGAAGCATGTCAGATGGTCTGTATCTGAATTTAAAGAACCAGCCGTATCGCACGCTGTGTTGGGTAACTACAGTTTGGTGCCTTCCCCAACTTCGTTTCCTCATAACTTTCTGAAAAATAAATATCTTATAATGCAGGTGGCACGTAAAAAAACACCTTTTTGAGCGTGGTCGTTGCCAGTACCGTGTGACTGGCCCTCGTGCCGGTGGCACGTAAAAGCACCCACTACGCTCTTGGAGCGGTTGGCGTTAGGAAAGACGTCCAGCTGTAGAAACTCTGCCAAATCAGATTGGAGCCTGGTGCAGCCTACTGGTTTGCCAGTCTTCAGTCAGACCATCCAACCCATGCTAGCATGGAAAGCGGACGTTAAACGATGATGATGATGATGAAATTTAAAGAAAAAGTAGTGAGTGGGGGGGGGGGGGAATGTCAGATCATTTTTTCCACACACACGACTTTATTTCCACCAAATTCCGAAAGTTTAGAGTCTTCGAAATTTTTTTTTCTCCACATTTGTTTGAAATATCAACATTACGTAATATACATTCTTGAAAAAAATATATCCCTGTAAAATTTCATTTAAAAAAGTTAAGAAACAAATTCAGGAGAGGCAGGGGAAAGGGTTCAAAACTCCTCCCTAATTAAAAAAAATAAAACGTTATCATAATCGTAATGTCTGCCCCCGAAAACACTTTGCAAAAATTTTATTAAAATATATGCATTTTTCATGAAGTCATGAAAAAACAAATGTGCAAGGTAAGGGGCACTAAACTGTAGTTATGTCAAGCTGATTCTGCATGACGAATTACGTTAAAAGGACAAGCGTTCTGTCAAATACTTCACCTCTTACATTATATTTGTATGAGTAGGCAGTTCAACAAATTGAATAGATAGAATTATCGTTGAAAGCGACAGAAATTCACTTTTAACTAGTTTGAATATGTAAAAAGTGCGACTGTGTGCGTATTAGTGCGAGTATCAACCATTGCTGAGTTTGTAAGCGTGTAAATATATTTAACAAAAGTTCTGATTCTGTTGTGTCCTAGTTTCAAGTTAACACTGCACCCAACCAGTATACTCCCGTGTTGTTGTTGTTTATTTAGCCGTAGGTCAGCTCTGATCGAAGATATTTGATCCAAAGCATTCCAGCTGTGACCATCCCGTATTTCAAAGAATATTTATTAAGATGATAGGGTTTGAAGGAAATTTGGCCGTTTTCCTTGTAGGTTGAGCGACCACGAAGAAAAACAATCTTAGATTGTTTCTGAAGTTAGCATAAATCAACGATCTGTTAACTCCAGCCAACGATCTATAGATACTGCCTACTATGATGCACGTAACCTTAAATCTTCATAATTTCTATTGTTAAAAAAGGTCAACTGTATCTAGAATTAAAGTCAGTGAAATTCTTCCCTCAGACAGTCGCAAGACAAATATATTTATTATATACACCCATTTAATTGTACAGCGGAAATCAGAGAACTCGGAATCCCTTCTTCACCCTGTTCTCAAAGCATCCTTCTTACTTGTCTCTTAAGACATGTAATAGAAAGAAATGAACAGAAAACGGCACAGATTTGAGAGGCGTACAATAATCTAAGAAAAAAAAAAATGGTCCAGATGGACTATATGTAATCTGAACCTTTCCCCCCTTATTTTTTTTTTTTACGGAATCCCACGTTTTAGGCTATGAAGATTCCGATTCTGAAAAAAATTTTAAAAAATCTCAATTTCAAAATTTCGATTCCTCCCCCGCCCCGGTTTTTATATAGATCCACAGGGTAAACCTAACCCTAACCGTAACCCTGACCCTAACCCTAACACTAGTTTTGTGAGATTTGGCTGTTATTTCTAGCATGTAAATAGCCTGCTTGGTGGGGGGGGGGTTGAAATTTTTCAAACAATTTTTTTTCAGAATCGGAATCCCCATAGCCTAAAACGTGGGATTCCGTAAAAAAATTAATAAATAAGCGGGGGCGGGGTAGGTTCAGATCACATATAGTCCGTCTCCGCCAAAAAAATGATTTTGTTTCTTCTGGACAAAGTTCTTTCATGGAAAGAAACAACCAAGCTTTTTTCCTTTCCTATGAAGTACTGATAGCTTTCCAAAAGTCCGCCGATCAGATTACGCCTGTCTCATGAGACGGACACAAACTAATAAATTATTAATCTTTTATTTGTTTATGTATTTCTTAATATTTAATCAGATGTAACTAATAGGAAAGTGTGGGTGGATGATATAAACAGTTGTAATATATATATGATGGGTGTGAGGGAAAGTGGAGTTGACATGTAAATATAAACACATAGATGAAGTTTGAGCCTGACGAATCATTTAACGTATGTTTCTGCGAATAAAAGCAGGTTCAAAAGTAGAATTATAGAGCAAATGTTATTACCTGAGAATATGTTGGAGAATGACAAACGTAGAAGAGATATTAGAAAGGAGAAATGAACACAGACTTAAGTTAGTTGGATATCCCGCCAATATACTTCGTGTAGAGCTGTCGGTTTTAGTTTCGGATGTTTCATGGGACCTTCAAAGAAATCTACAAGATTTCTTGTTTTCTAAATTGTTTGATAGGAATAAATTGTATACATGTGAATAAATATATGCAAGCAAATAAAAATGATGAGAGAAAATATCTTTTTAACTAAAATCCCACGCATTTAATTTCAATTACCATGACTTTAAATGAGACGAAAATTATCTTGTTTAAAAAATGTCAACTATTGAAACATAATTAATATTTTCTTTCCTGTTAAGTTTTCTGACAGATTTTCAAATAAGAGCTAAACTTTTCTAGTTGTATATTTCATATTTTGCGTTTCTGCTTATACGAAAGTTCAGGTGTTAACTGTTCATGACAGACATTATGTTACAACTGAATGTATTTGCTGTTATTTGGGGAACTTAACACGTTTTCTTAAAGCAACACAATTTTTTAAAAAGAATCATTATTTGAGATATGCTAGTTCATGTAAAGAGAAATATCTTACATTTCTGGGACAATGTTTTTCCCTAACATTCAGCTGAAGATAAACTAAAAACGGCTATGGGCACAATCACATCTTAGACTGATGGGGGAATGAATTATGTAAGATTACTTATTCCATTCGCCAGTGATTTCCTCACTTTCTTTCTTAGTCTGAGGAGATGAAGCACTGCCTATTGAATACTATGATACAATGGGAGATAGAAATATTCTGGTGAGGGCGATCCTTGAGTTTAGAACATCTTTTTTACTTTTAACAATCACTTAAACTGAAAATGATGCTCTAAATTCAAGCTGAATCATTATTGTAAGTGGTCAGAAAAACAGAGAATGAAAGTTTTTGAAAGATATTATTTTGGTGGAGGTAAAGCGTTTACATCCCTCCTCCCTCCACATTTTTTTTTTTTTCAAAAATTTATTCTGGTTCCTATATTTTCGATATAGGAGATTACGATTTTGCAAAAAAAAAAAAAAAAAAGTTTTCAAAATTTTTAAAACTTCAGATTTTTCGATTTTTTTTTTAACTGCGTAGAAAAATACAGAGATTAAGAATCTGGAAAAAAAAATTTTTATTTCAATTTTTCTTAACCCCCCCCCCCCTCAATTCCCCTCCTCCATCCATTTCCCCACTTTCTGCTAAAACTGCATGTTTTACGCATGCGTAAATTTCTACTGAAACAGCAGACGAAAAAAATATATAAAATCATCACCAGAAAACCCGATATGCTAGAAACAGTAGCTAAACAACACGATTTCTGAAAAAAGTTCGTTTTAAGTTTATATCGAAGATTAGGCTTTTAAACATGTTCATTACAAACACGAATTACAAAATAAAAAAAGTTCATCTCAATTGGAGTTGAGCTGAAAACATAGGAACCTAAAGAAATTTTTAAAAAAACCCAAAACGCGGAAGTGGGTGTGGGTGTATGTGTAAACGTTTTACCTCTGCCATAATTTTCTGGATAAGTTGTTATTTAACAATTGCATCGTGGAAGATGTTTATAAGCCATTTAAAATAACACAAAAGCCGTGAGATTCACTTCAACATTTAAATTTAATTTGTCAAAATATTTTCGACGCTTTGAGACCGCGACCTGTTCGCTGACAAAATTCTGTGCTACCTTACAGATAAAGCAGAACTATAATAAAAATTTTAACTGACCAAGGTTACATTAGTTGTATGCTAACTATTTCTGGTAACACACATGCTTCACTCCTGACTTATGAAAAAGTAACTTAGGTGCTTGAACAATCCTGTCCAGTATGTCTTCTAGATTCCACATGGATGCCAAACCCTATGGGCCCAAATCAATCAAATGATTCACTCATAGCTATATCATAACAGTTCCAGCAAAAAACACTGCCTTGGAGAATACCATCTATCACTACAAAACAGGATGGCTCTTATCAGACATCACAACTTCTTCAAGACTATTTTCCAAACTGCAAATGATGCCTCCATGCGTCACACAGCCCTCAAGCTATCTCACTTCCAAAACTGCAGCTGATTCCTTTGGTCTCTTTTCAAGAGGAATTCTGCCAATTTTGTGGAATTCTTTCCCCAACTTCAAACACAATAGTTCTCTGTGCAGTATTGTCAAGAGGAGTGCCTCTGTATTCATTGCTTACTTTGTATCCAACTTCTCGTCGATGTATGCTAGATGAATCTTCTCCAAAACTATCCCCATCCTTTCCATCATTCTCACATACATGGCAAGTTCAAAATACTTTAAGTCACTTCAAAATCATTAATGCCACTGGTCTTGACAAAGTCCCATATCCTCAAGCAATGCACTCTATAGTCCCTCCGTTCGTCAGGCATGATTTTCCGCAGCTCGTTTCTTTAACAAAGATGCAATCCTGGATCAAACATAGACCGAGAAGGGCGCTTGGCACCTCGAGTGCTGCCAAGCTCTCACCGCCCTCATTCAGGTGGGCAATGCGATCGGTAGAAGCTCCACTCTAGCATTCTATAGAGGGTTAGTGGAGGAAAAGTGCGACAACGTTCTTGGGGAAACTCTAGGCGTCAAAGATAATCAGTTAAACAGTCTGTTCAGAAGAACTTTCGGGCCGGGGCCCATGGATAATTTCCAAAGGACCCTCGCCTGGCAGTGCTACCAAGGGGCGCTGCCTGTTCGAGATAAACTCTACCGCCACGGAAGTGCCGTCAGCCGGGCCTGCCCGAGGTGCGCTCAGGATAACGAAACCATTCTCCACGCACTCATCCAGTGCCTGAGTATTGCTGACCTGTGGGTTTATGTCGAACAGCTACTGTCACGTGTTGCACGGATCCGGCTATCAGCTGAATCCATTGTGAAGATTGACCTGCCGACCTCCTTTAACTGGGAGGGCAAGGCAATTTTCCTATGTCTAGTGGCTGTAGCGAAAGAGGTGGTATGGTGGACCCGTTTGAAAAGGGCTAAAGTCAGACACTTTCCTCTTTGGCCAAGGCCTCATCAACTTTTTCAAGTTACACTTGAAAAGGAAGATGAGAGAAGAGAGGAAAGTGCTGTCTCGTAGAAAATTTGTTGAAAGGTGGGTGACTGTTGGAAGAATGGCCAGTATAAACAGACCAATTCTGAGAATACACCTGTAGAAAAAGGTAATGTAAAAGGAGAAAGGGCTCTATACCCCTTTCTTATTTTTCTGATCAGGCTCCTGTGGCTTTTATGGGCTTTTCCATGTGTAACCTTTCAAAGTGCCTCCCCCTATTGGGAGTTTTATTTGTTATATCTTTCTGTTTTTCTATTGTTTACACGAACGTTTTCTTTTCGGACAAAACCCTTTGTAACCTTCGTCCTGTCTATGTCCTTACATGTTTTAAATTTATATTAGCCCTTGTGGCCAATGAAACAGAATTAATTATTATTATTATTATTATTATTTTGGTTCATCTGGAAAATAACCACAAGTTTTGATATTTAGAACTTCTTTTATGGGTCAAAGATGATTGATTTAATCTAAGATGAAATTTGAAAAAGTCACTCAGTCAATTCCTGTAATTAATTGCCAGAATGATTCCTCAACCATTCAATAACCTACCATGTTTCCATAGAATCCAATCAATAACTTACTTTTTACCAAATGGAATTAGTTGATTCCAAGAAATTTGTAAATTTGTTGTTGTTGTTTTTGTTGATGTTTACTTTTATTTTGTGTGAGAAACATTCACCCAAAATATTTTATACTAAACATAGAATAACAAATGGTATTAATGATGCTATTATTGTTGTATATAATAATAATAATAATAATAATAATAATAATAATAATAATAATAATAATAATAATAAAAAAAAAATAATAATAATAATAGTGGAACAAATAGGGGCTGCAATAAGGGTGGAGCACTTGCCGAAAACTGCACTGCTTGGAACTGCTTGAATACTCCGGAAGGTGCTCGAAAAATAAGAGGTGTTACCTTAGTTCACTGGTAGTGAACAGCTGACACTGTAGTACATCTCCAGCGTTAGAAGCTGTGCAAAGGCAATAATAATAATAATAATAATAATAATAATCATCATCAGCATCATCATCGTTTAACGTCCGCTTTCCATGCTAGCATGGGTTGGACGATTTGACTGAGGACTGGTGAAACTGGATGGCAACACCAGGCTCCAATCTGATTTGGCAGAGTTTCTACAGCTGGATGCCCTTCCTAACGCCAACCACTCAGAGAGTGTAGTGGGTGCTTTTACGTGTCACCCGCACGAAGGCCAGACAGGCGGTACTGGCAATGGCCACGCTCAAAATGGTGTATTTTATGTGCCACCCGCACAAGAGCCAGTCCAGGGGTACTGGCAACGATGTCGCTCGAAAATCCTTACACATGTCACGGGCACAAGTGCCAGAAAGGCGACGCTGGGCACAGGTGCTATCCCGATTTCGCTTTCGCTTGCCCCAATAAGTCTTCGCAAGCTGAGTTTCGTGTCCAATGAAGGAGACGACGTTGGCACGGGTGCCAGTCGTCGAATTTAGTTCGATTGGTGCCAGTCGTCGAATTTTAATAATAATAATAACAACAGCAACAGCAACAATAATAGCAATAACAACAACAATAATAATAATAACAATAATAATAATAATCTAGTGAAAGCTGTTCTGATACCACAAAACGAAAAAGGCACCCGTTAAATTTTGTAAAGTGATTGGTGTTAGGGTAACCAGGCATAGAAGCTCCTGGTTTGTCAGATCCTGTAGAACCATCCATCACATGCAGCTAGGAATACGGATGTTAAATGATGAAGGCACTGGTGATGAAGATGATGATGATGACTGTGTATGTCAACTGTTCAGTACAGTTCTATAATTTCTTTTTTAATAATTTGGACTGAAGAAACGAATTATCAGAGAGCCACTGTAGGCTTTCTGATGCTGGTCCTTGTGAAAGAAGGCTGTTCAGTCTGGAAGAGTAGGAGGAAATGATTAAAATTTCTCACTTCTTCATCTCTGTATGTGTCTGTGTATCATCATCATCATCATCATCGTTTAACGTCCGCTTTCCATGCTAGCATGGGTTGGACGATTTGACTGTGGACTGGTGAAACCGGATGGCAACACCAGGCTCCAATCTGATTTGGCAGAGTTTCTACAGCTGGATGCCCTTCCTAACACCAACCACTCAGAAAGTGTAGTGGGTGCTTTTACATGTCACCCATATCTATATCTATCTATCTATCTATCTAAATATATACATATATATATATTGTTGTTGTTGTTGTTTGTTCCTTCTCGAACCATGCCTCGCTCATAAGGGCCAGTTTCTTGGTTTCATTGGCGTATAGGTTCCCCACCTGGATGGGACGCTAGTCTGTCACAGGTGAGTGGATAGATGGAAGAGGAAAGAGTGAGAGAAAGTTGTGGGGCAAGAGTCAGCAGAAGTTCGGTATTACCTTCTAAAAATAGGATAAAATCTTTATAAGAATTTATCAAGTAGTTAGCGTGAAAAACCTCATAAGGGAAAAATTTATTAATTATTCTCTTTAAATACATTTATTTATATATATTAAGGTGGAGCCTGGTGTTGCCATCCGGTTTCACCAGTCCTCAGTCAAATCGTCCAACCCATGCTAGCATGGAAAGCGGACGTTAAACGATGATGATGATGATGATAAGGGCATTACTATAAATGCCTCATGCTAGGAGGGACACTTAAAGTCAGAATTACCATACAGCTGACAAAAGAGTGACCAGTTGCTATGCTGTGACAATGAAATTCAGTACAATGTGTTTATTATGGTAGTTTTGACTTTAAGAGTCCCTCCTAGTGTGGGGCATTTATGTATAGTAATGCCCTTAATATATAAATATATATGTGTGTGTGTGTGTGTGTATGTATGTATATATATGTGTGTGTATATATATATATATATATATATATATATATATATATCTGTATCTATAAAAGCACACACACTCACACATTTGTGTGTATGTATATATGAACCTTATATACTATGATTATATTAGTATGTATAATTGTATATTTGAGTAGGTGTTTAGATGTATGTAAGCCAAACTGAAATATTGATACAATACTACACCACCCATCTCACCTTCCCTATCATATTCTTCCAACAGATATCTATTGAATTCTTCTGATTCCTTGTTACCAAAGTTGAGGCGTGGTCTTACTTTTACACTAGATTCTTTTATTTTGTATTATTGTTGTGGATTTTTTAAATAATTGCTGCTGTTCTTCCTCTTCTGTGGATATCCACTGGAAGTAGTGACATGTATATAAAAGTTGTTGCTGACAGATGATTCTTCACAGTGTTACCAAAGTCTGAGCAAGTTCAACAAGCTAAGTGGAAGAGAACTGGCATAGCAACTAGTCACCCTTTTATCACCTGTATTTGCTCAAGAGATGAATCTGATGATATACAGCAAGGTAAGTTACACCTTACCAGCTCTTTTTCTCCCTATCACCTGTTCACTCATTATATATATTTTTTATTATAGGCACACATGCACCTTTTCTGACAAACATATAGAAACCTTATATACACAAACATACAGAAACATATATACAGCAGGGGAGGAGTCTCTATAGATGAACATTCTGGAACTCTGTTCATTAACCAAATTGTTTGTTACATGATTAATTGAAATACATATCATATCAATAGGGGTTATCCATTCCAAGCCAAACCCAGACTCCATGATGAAGACCTGAAATGGTGTTTATTTGTCCATCCATTGATAGCAAAGATGTAAATATATACATATATGAGAGGGTGTTGAAAAGTTCCAGGAGGATCAGTTAATTATGATTTTATTGAACATATTTGTCAGTCCTCAGTCAAATTATCCAACCCATGCTAGCATGGGAAGGCGGACGTTAAACGATGACGATGATGATGATGATGATGATGGTTCCCCTCTCAGATTCACATACTTATTGCAGCCGTCCTTTGGTTTTTTTCTAAGCCCTGTAAAAGAACTCAGAAGATTAGGCCTCTGACCAGGTCTTTTGTGATACCCTTAAAGCCAGGATCTTTTTTAGCACCCCCTCATATGTGTGTGTGCATTTTTCCCTTTGTCTTGCATCTGGTGATCTACAGTTATGAGAAATATTATGAGAGAAAATATGAGAAATATTATTTCCTATATAAAATACGGAAATTTGTAAGTTACATGAAATCACACATGGATGTTTATGTCTCATTTGCATGCACTCTTCCAGGCATTTATATGATTGCATAGTCTGCTCATTGCTTGCAGTTCAAATTCCTGCTCATTAATTGAATATAATTTTCATCAGAGTAACTGTTGGTTACACAATTTGTTCATATAGTATAACATTCACATATGCTCTCCCAACACATATACACACGCATAATCTACTTGTGGCTTGTGTTCAAATTTCAGCCTCACTATGTGAATGAACTTTCATTTGCTTAGTGAGTTTGCTCATGGTTAGTTGATGAAGTTGCAACTCATTATGTAAGTTCAATTCTCTTCAGAAAATTGTTTGTTATTCAAGTTATTTGTTTAGAGAACCATTCTCTTATATGGGTACCCTGCTGTATTTTACACACACTGATGATAATTAGAACATTTTGTTATAGATTCTCTTGCATGATATTTACTCCATTGCATTTTTTAGTTCAAATATTAGTATCGTCAGCATTACTTTTCACTCTCTCATGGTCAACAATATACATACATACATATAATTTTGAAAATATCATGAATTAGATAAAACAGTTTTGCTATTACTAGCCATTTAGCATTCAAACCTGCCATAACAGGCCCAAATATTCTACCATTCTACCTGTTTATATTTAAACTGACCAAATCAGGCATCAGACGTTTACCTTATAATATCGTTCTAACAATAAACAGTCACAGCATCAAAATTCCAAAGCTATGAGACAATGCATGATTGATTTAAAAAATTCAAATAAATATTACATTTGACAGAGTAATCTGAATACTAAAGGGTTTAACTGGTGTTTGAAACACAAATTAACATGAAATTTTGATGCAATGTTTTAATTTAGATCAAATTAATTCATCATCATTGTTTAACATCCGCTTTCCATGCTAGCATGGGTTGGACGATTTGACTGAGGACTGGCGAACCAGATGGCTGTACCAGGATCCAATCTGATTTGGCAGAGTTTCTACAGCTGGATGCCCTTCCTAATGCTAACCACTCCGAGAGTGTAGTGAGTGCTTTTATGTGCCACCGGCACGAGGGCCAGTCAGGTGGTACTGGCAATGGCCACGCTCAAAATGGTGTGTTTTACATGCCATCTGCACAGGAGTCAGTCCAGCGGCACTGGCAATGACCTCACTTGAATGTCTTTTCACGTGCCAGTAAGGCGACGCTGGTAACAATCATGCTCAAATGGTGCTATTTATGTGTCACTGGCATGGAAGCCAGACCACAGCTGCTCTGGCAATGGTCATGCTTGCACGGTGCTGTTAGCGCTCAACTGGCACAGGTGCCAGTCATCGAATTTGGTTCAATCACAATTTCGATTTCACTTGCCCCAACAGGTCTTCGCAAGCCGAGTTTAGAGTCTAATGGAGAGGTTGGCATGGGTGCCAGAAAGTTTATATCATAAAACCAAGGGTATTTTCAGGTGGATTGACATAAGATCTTAAACCCTTTAGCATTCAGATTACTCAGTTAAATCTAATGCTTGTTTATTCACATTGTCTTTGAATTAATCATGAATTACCTTGTAACTTTGTGCTTTCAATGATGTGATTGTTTACATTTAGAATGACATTGTAGGGTATGTGTGATAGGTTGGATCCAGCCAGTTTCAACATAAAACATGTTGAATATTGGCCAGATATGACTGGTTTAAATGCTAAAGGGTTAAACCAAAATTGGAGCACTTTAAAATTGGAAGGTTTTGTTATTTTTTATTGCTTAAGATAAAAAGGGCAGTGCCAGGATCCTTTTAAGTGCCTCTGAGTTTGGTGGTAGAAGGGAGATAGTTATTCTCAGAATGGAAAAATGTGGCCCAAATGCTTGTGAAAGAGCAAACTCTATCAGAAGGCATCCAATGACCAAGTGGTAGTGTTAAACAGAACCAGAAGTGGCCTCAGGCAGGTCACTATTGAATGGGTTTATGTTGGCTTTATTTCTACTGTTATGTAGGTGCAGGAATGACTGTGTAGGTAAGAAGTTTCCCAACCATGTGGTCTTGGGTTCAGTCCACTGCATGGCATCTTGAGCACACACACACATATATATTGCAAAGGAACTTTGTCTTGCAAGTTACTTGGTGACCCTGCCGATGCTGGTGCCACTTAAAAAGCATCCTGTCCACACTGTAAAGTGGTTGGCATTTGGAAGGGCATCCAACTGTAAAAAACCTTGCCAAAACTGACCTTGCCTGTGCTTGTGCCTTAAAAAGCACTCAGTCAACTCTGCTGGTTGGTGTTAGGAAGGGTGTCCAGCTGTAAAAGCCCCACCAAAACAGACACACAAGTCTGGTGCAGGCTCCTAACATGCCAGCTCCTGTCAAACTGTCCAACCCATGCCAGCAGACATTAAATGATGATGATGAAGATATATATATATATATATATATATATATATGTATATTAGAAAAAATAATAAGGTACTCAGATATCTGGATGGTTGTACATTTGCAGATTTTTATTAATGTCACATGTTTTATAAATTAGTGCTTGCATCTATTCTTGTAGATTCTCCAGATTTGGAGAAAATCTGGAGAATCTACAAGAATAGATGCAAGCACTAATTTATAAAACATGTGTCATATTAATAAAAATCTGCAAATGTACAACCATCCAGATCTCTGAGTATCTTATTATTTTTTCTAATATATAATTCCTGTATATCACCTCCAAACCTTCTAATATATATATGTATATACACACACACACCCTTGTCTTGACATCTTGTAAATGAGCACCACTGTTATATAAATGATGTTGTTTGTTTCCAGTCATCCATAAAAAAAAACATGTTTGGTCAAGGGAAATATTACCTTGCTGGGAAAGAGGCAAGAGCTGTCAACAGAAAGGGACATCCAGACATAGGAAATCTGCCCCAACAAATTCTGTTTGACACATGGAAATGATGATAATGATGTAATTGTAATCTCAGTCTTCTTGTTTCTTGATGTTGTTTAGCCTTAAACAAGTGTCACTGAACAAAGTGGTGTGATTTATTTCTAATCTGTGAAAACATGTCAAGCCATGAGGAAGTATTGCCTTACTTGGAAACAGGTGAGGGTGGGCATTTGGTTGTAGAATATGTCTCAACAAAAATCTTTCTCACCCATGCAAGAATGGAAAAGTGGATGATGACATATATACATATATGTGAGTGAAAGTGTTTTAAAAGAGTTCAGTGTAATATGCAATGATAATAAAATAAGTCAGAAGGTAGAGTTATATACTGTACCTTCATCTTCTTAGTTTTCTATCCTTAATATGCAAATACTTTCCTCTTTTACTTGTTTCAGTCATTTGACTGTGGCCATGTTGGAGCAGCGCACTTAGTCTAGCAAATTGACCCAGGACTTATTCTTTGTAGCCTAATACTTATTCTATCAGTTCTCTTTTGCCGAACCGCTAAGTTACGGGGATGTAAACGCACCAGCATTGGTTGTCAAGCGATGTTGGGGGGGGGGGGGGACAAACACATACATATATATATACAATGGGCTTCTTTCAGTTTCCATCTACCAAATCCACTCACAAGGCTTTGGTCGGCCCGGGTCTATAGTAGAAGACACTTGCCCAAGGTGCCACGCAGTGGGACTGAACCCGCAACCATGTAGTTGGTAAGCAAGTTACTTACCACACAGCCACTCCTACGCCTTAGATTTAAATAGAGATCAGTGTAGAGATTACCATAGTCATCATCATTTTATGTCAGTTTTCCATGGTAGCATGGGTTGTTCTTGCCCTTAAGAAACTTGGGACTCACTCATGATCAAAATAAGTTATTATTTGACATTATTGTTTCTCTGATAGCTTTATGCTATTGTTTGGTAACTTAAATGACCATTCCAGTGTAGAATTCCAAGAATAGATTTTTCTTGACTTTGTAACAACTCAGTTCCAAAACCCAAAACAGCTTATTGATTTGTGACCGGCAATTATATTTTGTTTCTGATTTGTAGCAAAAAGGAATTAATATAATATTGATTGTTATTCTCATTGGCTTCAGCTACTGGAACCCAATTACTAAAATGTATAATTCTTCAAAATACTACTCCAGAATGTTCTAGGAAGCAAAGAGAAGAAATCAATGGTGATTAATAAATTGGAAGTTGACCAGACCTACTTTCTTTAACGTCACTAATTTGGCAGCTGGTCGAACAGATGCTGTAGTATAGATATTTATGGAATAGATGGGACTTGTTCAGATCCTAGCATTATTGGCTTTTATCTTAAGAATTGAACTCATGTTCACCCTCTTAAGTAGTTGTATATTCCATAATTCAGTGGGCATTAATGAAAACTTCTCTTACAGACATAGATGTGTGATTAAGAAGCTCACTTTTGTTCAACTGCATGGTACTTTGGACAAGTGTCTTCTACTATAACTGCAAACCTGGTCAGTGAATTTGGTGGACAGAAACTGTGGAAGCCCATTGGATATAAGTATGTATGTGCCATCACTTGACAAGCGGAGTTGGTTTGTTAATGCCCCTATAACTTAGAGGTTTGGCAAAAAGAGACCAACAAAATAAATACCATACTTAATGTTTTTTTTTTCTACTCTGGGCACAAGGCCTGGAATTTTTGGGGAGGGGGCTAGTTGATTAGTGTTCAGTGTAGTATGCAATTGGTACTTAATTTATCAACCCTGAAAGGATGACAAGCAAGGTTAACCTCAGTGGAATTTAAACTCAGAATGTAAAGACAGGCGAAATACCGCTAAGCATTTTGCCCAGTATGCTAACGTTTCTGCCAGCTCCAGACTTAATAATGTGCCACTGTCATGTAAAAAGCACCCATGTACACTCTGTAAAGTGGTTGGTTGTAGAAACCACGCCAAAACAAGAGGGGCATCCAACTGTGGAAATCATGCCAAAAAAAAAAAAAATCTCTGGAGCCTAGTGCAACCCTCCCACTTTGTCAGGTCCTTGTCAAACCATCCAACCCATGCCAGCATGGAAAACAGACATTAAATGATGACTACTGAGGTTAGTTTGTTTGACTAAACACTTCAGTGGTGGCCCAGCATGAAACTAGTAAAAGAAATTGTAGATATAGTGTCTATGGCTGTTTGGAACAATGTAGTTCTGGGTTTGATTCCATTACATCACATACTGGACAAGAGTCTTGCATTGTAGACATGTGTGGACCAATAATTAGTGAATGAAATTTGGTTGACAGAAACTGTAAGGAATCTTGCTGAGGATGGATGATGTTAACTGCATGCAATTATAATAGATACAGGTGACTAATAGTTGACATCAGATGCATCCAGCCATAAGATAGTGTCTCAAAACGTCCAGTCTAATCCACACCAATATGTAAAAGTGGACATAAAAATGGTGAACAATTAATTATTCAGTGTCCATAAATTACTTAAACTGGACCACTTCTTTCAATCCATCCATTTGGAAGTCTCATTAAGAGACTTTTGAACACTCAACCCCAATGAGGCAATCACCATCTGGTTGGAAAATAACTATCCCTTACAAATGGTACCACAAACATTTTTCTGAAGTTTTTAAATTGTAATTTATGAAGATTCTGTATCAGGCACGTGCCATCAGCAATTACTCAGGGTAGACGTTTATGTAGTAAAATGCACAAAAAATTAAGCGAAACACATGTGCGCGATTGAGTTGGAGGCAGAATTACTTCTGCCGTTAAAGCATGTAAAGAAAACATTGCTGTCGGAATGTACTACAACAGTACTATGCATAGTTTTAATACTGAGATTTAAAGTCAGGGCAAATGATGCCTACCTAATCTACGAAAAAATGAAACATTTTGCATTTTATGCATAGTAATCAGACTAACCTTCATAATTATATTGAATTAGATGCATATTCTGCTATAAAAAGGAAAATGTAACTTTTGATCTATTTTATTCAGGGTAGGCACTGCCTACCTAGGCAGTACATCCCTGTCCTGTATATAGATGAATATATATATATATGGATGAATCCTGTTCACTACTTCCGTGAAACAGAGATGCTGTTACTCATACTCAATTGTAAAGCTTCTCAACTTTATCACTTGTCTACAAGAATCAATTACACTGCATACTTACCTGAGAGAGAATATGGGGGTCAACTCACTGGAGAAATGAGACATCAAAAACAAGCCCCATATGAAGGATACCCATGTAGAATGAGATGGTTCTAAAGTTAAATGTCTGATCTCATACTACGTAAACCTTTTCAATACCATCCATATTAATGTCTTCATAGTTCAAATTAAAATCTTTATAACATGAAATAATGTGATTACAGTTGGTCAGCACTAACACAATATGCTCCAACATTTGTGTCCTTGAGCCAGACACTTTATTTCACGTTACTCCAGCCACATTCAGCTGGCAAAATTTGGGTAGCACCTGTATTTCCGAGAACTATGTTATGGGTGTGCATATCTCTCTTTTACTTGTTTCAGTCATTTGACTGTGGCCATGCTGGAGCACCGCCTTTAGTCGAGCAATACGACCCCAGGGCTTATTCTTTGTAAGCTTAGTACTTATTCTATCAGTCTCTTTTGCCGAACCACTAAGTTACGGGGGCGTAAACACACCAGCATCGGTTGTCAAGCGATGTTGGGGAGACAAACACATACATATATATATATACGATGAGCTTCTTTCAGTTTCCGTCTACCAAATCCACTCACAAGGCTTTGGTCGGCTCGAGGCTATACTAGAAGACATTTGCCCAAGGTGCCACACAGTGGGAATGAACCTGGAACCATGTGGTTGGTAAGCAAGCTACTTACCACACAGCTACTCCTGCACCTATATATGTTAATTTCACAAGCTGTTTTATTGACTGGGGCAATAGGAACCCTCATAAGCAATGGAGTGCCAATTTTCTTTTTTTTATGTTCCAGCATATAAGGTTAAATATTTTAAAAAGCCTTCCCAAATCTTGTTTCTATTAAAAATTAATTGCAACTTACAGGCAGTTTATTCATTGAAAATATAGAACTGAAAGGGTTAAGGAAGTAAAGTAAATAGACTATTGACAAATGTTTTACATATAGGTGCAGGAGTGGCTGTGTGGTAAGCGGTTTGCTTACTAACCACATGGTTCTGGGTTCAGTCCCACTGCATGGCACCTTGGGCAAGTGTCTTCTACTATAGCTGCAGGTCAACCAAAGCCTTGTGAGCGGATTTATTTGGTAGATGGAAACTGAAAGAAGCCCATTGTATATGTATATGTGTGTGTGTTTGCCCCCTCACCATCGCTTGACAACTGATGCTGGTGTGTTTATGTCCCTGTAACTTAGTAGTTCGGCAAAAGAGGCCGATAGAATAAGTACTAGGCTTACAAAGAATAAGTCCTGGGGTCAAGTTGTTCGACTAAAGGTGATGCTCCAGCATGGCCACAGTCAAATGACTGAAAAAAAAAAAAAAAAAAAAATTAAACCTCCATATATTGGTGAGATAGTTTAACCTCTTTTGATGCGAATGTCTGAGATCAGCCATTGTTTCTCTTGAACAAAACACCATATTTTAAAATACTCTTTTACTTGTTTCAGTCTTTTGACTGTGGCCATGCTGGAGCACCGCCTTTTAGTCGAGCAAATCGACCCCAGGACTTATTCTTTAGAAGCCTAGTACTTATTCTATCGATCTCTTTTGCCGAACAGCTAAGTTACGGGGACATAAACACACCAGCATCGGTTGTCAAGCGATGTTGGGGGGACAAACACACACACACATACATATATACGACGGACTTCTTTCAGTTTCCGTCTACCAAATCCACTCACAAGGCTTTGGTCGGCCCGAGGCTATAGTAGAAGACACTTGCCCAAGATGCCGCGCAGTGGGACTGAACCCGGGACCATGTGGTTGGTAAGCTAGCTACTTACCACACAGCCACTCCTACGCCTATGTTAATATTTAAATTAAAACCACCAATATATGTAAGAAAATTTTAAGTTGTTTCAAAACACCAGATTAACAATGACAAAGTTAAATCTCATAAAATTCTTGATTACTCTTAAATGTAATCGGTGCATGTGTGACTGTGTGGTCAAGAAGTTTGCTTCCCAGTTACATGGTTTCAGGTTCAGTCTCACCGTGTGACACTTTGGACAAGCGTCTTCTACTACAGTCCTGGGACAATCAAAATCTTGCATGTGGGTATTTGGTAGAAGGATACTGAAAGAAGCCCATAGTTTGTGCGTGTACCCTTGTCTTGACATCTATGAAAAACATGTCTGGTCATGGTGAGATATTACCTTGCTTGGAAATGGATGATGGTTGGTGACAGGAAGGGCATCTAACCATAGACCCTTGTAAGTATAGTAAAATGAATGTGAAATGATATGATGATGATGAATGATAAGCTGAAATATGCATATGAAAGGATTATTTGTTGGAACACCTGACTTAAACCCTTTCATTACTGTATTTATTTTGAGATGCTCTGTGTTTCTTTGTTTTTTTGCGCCCTTTTAAAGCCTAGCCAGGCTCATGGGCCCGGTTTCAATGGCGTATGTGTTCCCCAGCTGGACGGGATGCCAGTCCACCACAGCGTTACTCATTTTTGCCAGCTGAGTAGACTGGAGCAACGTGAAATGAAGTGTTTTGCTCAAGGACACAACACGTCACTCAGTCCAGGAATCGAAACCACAATCTTACGATCATGATTCTGACACAATAATCAGTAAGCCACGTGCCTCCACCTGTGTTTCTTTTAATTATTTTAAATATAACGAAGAATTTAGTAAAATAACTTAGTTATCATTAAGCTAGTGTTAGAAACTTAAATTGTGACTAAGGTTTGGTGAAAGATTTTCATTCAAAACATATGAAAACAAGGCATTTGTACTACAGAGCCAGAGCCGGTTTCAGTCGGGTTGGTAACAAAAGGGTTAAAGCTGAATGTTCTTCCTATTGTTGTCCACTCAACTAGCAAATGGTCAGTGGTTCAGCACCCTAAATATACAACTATTGAATCCATTGACACAGGTTGAATAATAATGTGACTAATTATTTTACCCTCTCTTTTTATTCTTTCTTCACAGGCAACGGTCATTTTGCTACTTTACTATGTATCAACAACAAACTGCATCTCCCTTGGATACCAAGGATATGTCTGCAATCCACGTTTCGCCCAACAATACTGTCTGATGGGCTGCTTGAGCTGTATGGAATACTATGGAGTACAAGTTTATAACCTTGCTCACTGTTGTTATGACTGCCAGGTAACTGGGGCTCGTTTGATTGACAATGGTCCAGATAAATGTTCCATGAAGTACATCAGAGACACTTATCGAATACAGGAGTGATGCTGCTGTCTGACAGTGGAGCACAACAAGAAGGAAATGCTTCACTACATATTTACAGGTTTGACAATGATTCATCACCTTCAAAAATTCAGACGGAAGGTGTACAGATTATTTCCCTAGTACTTCTTCGAAGGCAGAGTCGATAAAGATGATGACTCTAAGAGTTCGCCAATGGAATAGTACAAGATTCTTGATGTGAATTTGTGTACTGAAACAAATTTTGTGGTGTCTTGGGAGGGTCATTATGCCAATAACTGTAAACACGCACTGGTTCAATACCACTTCTTTATTGCCAGTTAATGTGTTAAATATCTAACCATCTAACTAATCAATTGTTTGTTTAGTTAGTTGATTAGATATTTAACAAATTGGTTAAAATAAAGAAGAGGAATTGAACCTGTGCATGTGTTATTATTTCAGGGGTAATGACTCTCCGAAGACACAACAATGGAACAGTATTTATAGAAAATATTAATAAACTATTAGATGGCAGATTGCACAGAAGTTTATGTGTTTTCTTTGATATTGGCCATGGTCAGTGAAGTTAGTGATGCACGAGATGAAGGATATGGCATACAGTTTAGAAAGTTTAGTATACTGTAGTACCATGGACAGCAAACTACAGCAGTGAACGAGTGGAGTGATGTAAATGTAGGTTGTGAGAGTTCATTATAATCACGACACAAGATGCAACGAGTGGACCTAGGAAGATGACTGGTGATTTTCCCTTCTGAATGTGATGTATAGGGGCAGAGATGAAAGATGTGTTTATGGTTATGAATGATAAGCTACAGAAGATTGTGAATTGTAACATATACAAGTGAAGTAGATCACATAAGCTGGAAGTTGTTCAGGAGTGAATAGGAATATAAATTTTCTTGCAGGGAAATATGCAACATTTGGGACTTAGTGTTGCTAATCACTACCAAATTATATGATCCCTGAAGGAACCAGAGAGGGTCCTCACTGATAGAAGAAACAGTGAGAGATATTGATGTTAACAATAGGTAGGATATTGAATTTGAAAGGGAGTGGTGGAAAGAGTTGTAACACCTGTATGATTGTGGGGCTTAGGTTGGCTGATAGATCCTTGAAGACAAGTTAGGAGAATGATGGCTACAGGAGAGATATTTTGGTTATAGAATGTACTCAAAATATACAACTGATACGAGTAAGGAAGCTTTAGATCTGAAGTTTACCACATTTTGTTAAAAGTTTTATCAAATGTAACAGCCTCCCTTTCATCTAGGGCCTTTCTGGAACTGACACTTCACAAACTTGGCCAACTGTGACCCCGTCCCATCCCTAATGAGAATTATTTTAACTGTTTCACCTTTATTTTAGTATGGTTGGCAGGATTTCCCAGATTATAGTATTTGCTAACTTTTGAAGTAAGATACATCTGAAGCTTGATGCTCTTTCTGAAACAAGAAATGGTACTGAAGTCAATCAGGCAGCCTGAGGCAAACAAAGTTATGCTCTTAGCCTAGCAGAAGAGTTCAATGCAGTATTTGAAGTAAAATTTCAGCACATGTAATTTACAGGAAGACAAGAAAAGAAGATAAAGTGTAGTGGTGATTATTGAAACAGAAACAAAATGTCGATCACCAGATGTAATGAAAATGTTTAGATAGTTTACACGAACAACAAAGTTTAGACAAAATCAGTAAAAACAAAACCCTCCTGAATTGTATTCTAGATTGGAAAAAAAAATTTCTTTGATAAAGTTTTACTGTTGAGATGGACAGAGTTATGAAGGAAATTTAGTTGATGTGAATTTGAGTCCAAAAATTCAATCATGTATTTACAAATGCACACACAGACACACAAGCATTTGAATATTTCAGAAAATTTCGATTTCAGCCATTTCATTAAGCCATCCTGTGTGTTAGTGTGCCCAAAGGGTGAGCTGGGCAACACAGTTCTCATATTCATATCCGAACCATCGTTGAATTTGAATATGTCATAACCAACATGTGACAAATTAAGATGTTGCTTGGCGATTGATTTTTTGGCTGGATTTCCTTTGTCAACATGGAGATTGGTTTATTCATCTTATGTCTCTGCTTGAAATGATATGAGGCAATGCAATTCCAGTGTCTGCACAGAAGATGCGCAAATATGCAGATTTAAAGATTAATATTAAATTTATAAGAAAAAATATATCACCTTGAATTTGTCTGGAACAATTTACAAAAAAAAAAAAAAAAAAAAAAAAAAAATCGTGTTTCTTTTCTACATAAAATGAATGATCCCAATTTCCACACACACACACCCACACACAACTATTTACACATATACATATACAAATGCGAATAACTTGGCCATCACTTCAAGTAAAAAACATTAAAATTTTAAAAAATTGAAAGATTATTGAATTCATCTAATATGGTTTGTCCAAATGTCTGCAATGAGTTATAACTACCAATGAATAGAATGAGATTGTGAATTATTTCTTGTGATCAGCTCTAAAGCTTTAGAGCTGATCACAATGAATCAATGGAAAAAAACATCTCATAAACAAAATAAAAATTTTAAAACTGGGAGGGAGAGAAGAATGGACTTAAAAATATATCAAGATATATATCACGTAAGTAGAGACATGGCATATATCTCGATACAAGAGGATATATCTTGATATATGTGAATGTATGGAGAACAAAAACAGGATGAAAAAAATTAAACTGAATTCATAAAATCTATAAAAGAATGGAATTATCAAGAAATCATGACTTGTTTCTGGACTTGATTTTTTGGAAAACTTGTCTCATTCGGTTGTAGGTACCAGTGGACTGAGGCAGGTTCTCAAATGGTATGTGATCTTGAATACCAACTGAAAAGTTTGTTCTGTCTGGTAATGTGGGGAATGGACCTTTATTCTGATTCACTGGAGTACCGTAATCTTTGCCAAGGGACTGACACATTGACGGAGATGACAACGATGCAAACCCATCGGAGGCTGCCTGACTGTTACTGCTCTCATCACTCGATAGAACAATGGAATTAGATTCTGATGCTTTTATCTGACTCTCAGAACTTGGCTGACTGTCTGAGTCTTCTTCCTGAAGTTGTTTCTGAAGACATCGATACTGTGCTTCAAGATCTTCCAAGGAATCTGAACTGAGAGCAGCATCAGATTTGGGTTTTGGTAGACAGAGAGGCTTTCTTTTCGTGGTAATCTCTGTAACAGGGCTCTGCCGTGAGGGCTGATTCCTAGGAGAATATTTCGAATCTGAACTGGAAGATGGAGGTGTGTCAGAAGGAAGTGGTGGTTTCGATGGTGGAGTATCAGATGGTAGAGGTGGTATGAAACAGTTGGTCTCTGTTAAGCGACACGTTCCCAGGTCTTCATAGTAAGGGAAACTCTCTGCATGAGGAAGAAAAGAAAAAGAAACAACACCAGTAGAGAAGTTAAAAAGGGAAACAGAACATGTTGAACCTACTTTACTGAGTAACATTCTTCCCTCTCTAAATCTAACAGTGATATGAATATCAGCAACTTCTGAGTTCAGTTTCAGATGACGTTCACTTTCATATCTATCCCTCAGAGGTCATTAAAATAAGCTATAGTTAAGTATCTGGTCAAATTCCACCCAACAGTCATAAACTTAATAATAATAATAATAATAATCCTTTCTACTATAGACACAAGGCCTGAAATTTTGTGGGAGGAGACTAGCTAATTAAGGCTAGTGATGAACTGGTATTCAATTTGTTGATCCTGAAAGGATGAAAGGCAAGTCGACCTCATTGGAATTTGAACTCAGAATGTAAAAACAGACAAAATGTCACTAAGTATTTTTCCTGGTGTGCTAACAATTTTGCCAGCTCACCACTAATACTAATAAATACCTTGATGCAGAACCAAGCAGTGGCTCTCATAAATGCCTGGATGCAGAACCAGGCAGTGGCTCTCATGGCTTCTGATCTTGACTGATTGGAGGTGCTATCATGTACATTGTTTTGTCTTGGTATAAATGATGGGCTACAGCAAATATTCTGCTCAATACCACAGATTTGCTTGTCAGTAGCTTGACCATAACCAGTTAAGCATGTCCCTTAGTGGCTGACAATATGTGCATCTCTGATCACGAGCAGTAGTCGGGGAGCATCATAGCCATGTGTTGAGAGGAATTCTTTGGGGTTTGAATAATTCACCACTGGAAACATAGGTGTTTCATTCAACGTCCTTAAACAACCCCTACTTAATTCAGGGACCTTTTGAGCAGGATGGGCTACTTGACTTGAAGAAAATTCTAAATGATGATGGTGATGATAATGTTTGTTTCACTGCATAACAACAGGTAAAATTTGTCCCAGGTCTTCAAAGTCATATCACAGCAAGGGCTGGATTGTCATTTAGTGCAAGAAAAGATTATGAGTTTTAAACCAGAGACCTGACTCTTTAAAAATGCTTACAAAAGAATGGATGCAGCTAAAAGCATCCAAGTACCTGATGTTCAACACCATTCAGAGGGCAGCGTAAAACTGGGAGACATAAAGTCTATCGCCTAAATAGTAGGCCATGGTAGGATTTGAACTCATAAGGCAAAGAGGTGAAACAAATAATACAAGGCACCCTATCCAATTGTCAATTCATTGCCCAGAGTATTAGAAGTAGGATTAACAAATTGATTCCACTATATTCCAGTGATGATAGCAATAGATTAAGTGATAAACTGTGGTGCAGATTTTGAATGTCATTAAGACAATGGGCATGTTTTGTCTTAGACCCGGCTTTGGTCTAGCAAGACAACCACCAGAAGGATATTTCGATGTCGGTACAGATGAAGTGGATATTTGTATTATCAACATCTTTTACACACATGATCCACCAAAGGGAACTTCTAGGTGGTTGTTCAGCCTGTTATATATAGCAGCAAAATCTTTCACAAATCTGCCTCATCTGTCTTACAAAAAATGGAAAGACATACTGAATAATGTAGTCAATAGTATATGTCTTCTAAGATAGCAGAAAAGATGTACGTGATAGAGCATCTTCGATCCTAGGTGTATTTAAGGTATAAGTCTCTATCTAACCCATGCTAGTAAGGAAAAACAGATGTAAAAAGAGTGTGTGGTTCATTTCCCAGCCACATAGTTTTAGGTTCAGTACCACTGTGTGACACCATAGGCAAGTGTCTTCTATTATAGCCCTGGGCCAACCAAAGTCTGGTGAGTGGGTTTGGAATATGGAAACTGGAAGCCCGTCATATATATATTTATGTATATATATGTATCTGTGTTAGTGTCTCTTTGCCTTGACATCGTGTGATAGTTGTAAATGAGTGTTCCCAATTCTCTGTAAAAATAAGCCCAGTCATGAGCAAATATTACCTTGCTTGGAAACAGGCTTAGCCTCAGGAAGGGTATTTGGTTGTATAAAATCTGCCTTAACAAATAATCTGATCCATGCAAGTACCATAAAATGATGATGATGACGATTCATGTCATGTTCCCTGCATCCCTCTCCAGCAGAGCATTCCTAATCTTGCAAGCTCATGGGTACTGGTGCCACGTAAATGCACCCATGCTGGTACTGTGTAAAAGCAGCCAGTACACTCTGTAAAGTGGTTGGTGTTAGAAAGGGCATCCAGCCACAGAAACCATGCCAAAACAGACATGAAACCTGGCCAGCCCCTGTCAAACCATCCGACCCATGCCAGCATGGGAAACAGATGATGATGATATATACACGCCGCCTTACTGGCACTTGTGCCGGTGGCATGTGAAAAAACATTCGTGCGAGGTCGTTGCCAGTGCCGCTGGACTGGCTCCTGTGCAGGTGGCACGTAAAATACACCATTTTGAGCATGGCCGTTGCCAGTACCGCCTGACTGGTCTTCGTGCTAGTGGCACGTAAAAGCACCCACTACACTCTCGGAGTGGTTGGCGTTAGGAAGGGCATCCAGCTGTAGAAACTCTGCCAAATCAGATTGGAGCCTGGTGTAGCCATCTGGTTCGCCAGTCCTCAGTCAAATCGTCCAACTAATGCTAGCATGGAAGGCGGACGTTAAAAGATTATGATGATGATGATGATGATGATATATATACAGAGAGAGAGAGAGAGATGAAGTAGAAAACTACCTTCAGTATCAATATCCATGTCAGAGCTAGTGTCAAATGACCGATGTCGTTTAGGATTTCCATCTGCACTTGTTCCATGTTTCCGTTTTTTAGCATCATCCTGCAAAATAGAGAAATATGGAGATAAGAATATACTGACTATCAACTTTAAACATGGCTGCCTTAACAACAAGAATTTTCAGAATGGTGATGCTGGCAGTAATACAATTGCTACGGTGATGGTGCTGGTAGTTGAGTTGTCATGGTAAGAATGGTGGTGTGGTTAGGGTGATGATATTGTAATGCAGTTGTTATGGTTATATTGTAGTTGTGCATGGCTTAGTGGTTATGGTGTTGGACTCATGATCGTAACATTATGGTTTCAATTTCCGGGCTAGGCGACACATTGTGTTCTTGAGCAAAACACTTCATTTCATGCTGCTCCACTCCACTCAGCTGGCAAAAAACGAGTAAGCCTGTGACGGACCGGTGTCCAGTCCAGATGGAGTATATATATATGCCATAGAAACCGGCCCTTATGAGTCAGCATGACCCAGGAAGGTCAAGGCGGTGAGCTAGAAGAAACACTAGCAGGCCGGGCAAAATGCTTAGCGGTATTTTGTCTGTCTTTACATTTTGAGTTCAAATTCCGTCGAGGTTGACTTTGCCTTTCATCCTTCTGGGGTTGATAGATTAAGTACCAGTTGCGTACTGGGGTCAATCTAATTGACTAGCCTAACCCCAAAATTTCGGGCCTTGTGCCTAGAGTAGAAAAGGTTATTATTGTAGTTGTTATGGTGACTGTGTTAGTTATGAATTTGTGATTGTAGTGTGGTTGTTGTAGTGATAGTGGTAGGGTAGTTGAGATGATTGTGTTGGTTGTGTAGTTGTTATAGTAATAAAGGTTCGTAGTATAGTTGTTTGGTGATTATGGTAGTGATTGTAAGGTCACTATAGTAATATTGTTATTGTCTTCAAATGTTGGGCCTCACGGACGCTATGACAAGTGCCTGAAACCTTTGGAGATATACCATGCTTGAGAAGACCCGTCAAGCCAAGTGAAACCATGGTTGTGGTTGATGCCGGTGTTACATAACAGGAACCCACGTTGGTGGCATGTAAAAAGCCACCCTTCAAACATTGGGCCTCACAGAGGTGATAAGCGACCAAGATCTTTGTGCTTGAGAAGACTTGTCAAACCAAGGGGAATCATAGTTGTGGCCAATGTCAGTGTTACATAAATGGCACCCATGGTGGTGGCACATAAAAAAAGTGCCCATTACACTCTTGTAGAGGTTGGTATTAGGAAGGGCATTCAGCTGTAGAAACCATGCCAAATCAGCTTGGAATCTGGTATAGCTCTTCAGTTTACCAGTTTCAGTCAAACTGTCTAACCCATGCCAACATAGAAAGCAGACGCTAAGTGATGATGATGATGGTGGTGGTGGCGTTGGTTGCAGTGTATTTGCAGTGGCACAGAATTCCTTCAGAGACAGTTGTGGGAGTAGGAAAGGTGTAAAGTCATAAACTTCTCAGTGCAGTTAATTAACCAGTGCATAAAAACTTTAATTAACTGCAGCTTCTTAATTAGCTGAGTCAAAAGCTGAGAAGGGTTCTGTCTGAGATGATTTGTAAAAAAAAAAAAAAAGAGAAAAAAGGCACTGATGTCTTACTTTGTTGGAATGCAATACTGTTTTCAACTGATGTTCTTGGATTGGGGGTAGGTTATACTTGTAGTGTTCCTAAATAAAAAAAGAAAAAAGAAATAACAACAATAATTTGCAGTGAGGATTAGACAGTTCAGGATATGTAGCAGACCCCTGTTGGGAAATGAAATTGACACTTTGTGAGAACAAGGCCACTAAAGACTGTCTGTTTGGATGCAGATGATTTGGCATTGTTGACTGGACATTTAGCCTATTTGGGTGAAAGTACTTTTGTTACTGTGTGCTGCATGAGCACAGAGAGAGAGAGAGAGAGAGAGAGATAAAAAGAGAGAGAGAGAGAGAGACTGCAGCCATGCTGGGGCGGTGGTGGCACCACCACCATCGTCATTTAACGTCTGCTTTCCATGCTAGCATGGGTTGGACGATTTGACTGAGGATTGGCAAACCAGATGGCTGCACTAGGCTTCAATCTGATCTGGCAATGCTTCTACAGCTGAATGGGTGCTTTTTATGTGCCAGGTGGCACGTAAAAAACACCACTTGAGCGTGGCCGTTGCCAGTACCGCCTGACTGGCCCTCGTGCCAGTGGCACATAAAAAGCACCCACTACACTCTCGGAGTGGTTGGCATTAGGAAGGGCATTCAGCTGTAGAAAGACCTCAGTCAAACCATCCAACCCATGCCAGCATGGAAAGCAGACGTTAAACGATGATGATGATTACTTCGTGGATATAAGCTGGCACCTCATCACCATTATTTTTATCTCTCTTACTCACACCACTCCATTCATGTTCATCCACCCATATATAATGTCAACTAGGTCTGAATCTTATCCGCAACAATAAACTTATTTTTGTCCCATGCATCATGCTTTAACCTTTAAACACTTTGCATAAAGCCATCTCCTTTCTATTCAAGGGGGATCTTTAAGTCTTGCAAAGTAGTTGGTATTAGAAAGACGATTCAGCCAAGATAGCAGCACAAAACGCAATTCTTAGGCTCATTGGTTTTCTGTCAAACTGACTGGCCCTCATGCCAGTGGCATGTAAAAGCACCCACTACACTCTCAGAGTGGTTGGTGTTAGGAAGGGCATCCAGCTGTAGAAACTCTGCCAGATTAGGTTGGAGCCTGGTGCAGCCATCTGGCTTGCCAGTCCTCAGTCAAATCGTCCAACCCATGCTAGCATGGAAGGTGGACATTACAGGACAGAAAATAGTCCTGTGAAGAAATTACTATAATGAATAATAAAAAACAAAAATACTTACATCTCGAAAGCCTTCAGGAAGAGGAACAGTGAAACCTGGGTATTCAATAATTAGATTTGGGTCAATCTCATCTGCAAATAAAACAAAATGGTATGATGATAAAACTGAGAGGAGTATGAGTGTAATGTAACAAGATGGGATGAAAAATCTGGAACAGACCCAGGTAGAAACCTCCATAGAGACAAAGAACCCCTTCCAGAACAGGTTCCATACAAAAAGGTCAAGAACTTTACCTGTTCTGATACCTATGTACAGAACAGTCTAATTCTTCCTGGTCATGAAACTGTCACTTTTTCCTTAAAATGTTTAACATCTATTTATCTGTGAGTTGGATGGAAGGTATGGTTTCATCGTCCGAGTACTGCTAGATCCTTTTATCGACTGCTAAGTAGAGAGTTGAGCGTATATTTTGTTTAGTTGAGCATACTGCACAGTTAAATGCCATGCTCAGAAACACGATAAAAGTGGCTATTACTGGTTCACTCTGAATCTCTCCTCTAAATGTGATTAACCATGTAGCTCCTTTATAACAAGAACCTGCTCTACTTCACCTGTTTCTCTCACACCCGACCCTAATCTCCTAGCATAACCCTCCACCACCACCACTTTTGTAGTACTGGGAGTTGCAATGGTGGCCTCACTTGAGTTGGTAGGATGAAAATAGAACTTATCACACACTGTTAAGTGGTTGGCATTAGGAAGGGGCATCCAGCTGCAGAAACTTTGCCAAAACAGATACAGGAACATGACCTATCAGATCCAGTCAAATGATGCCAGCATGGAACATGGATATTAAATGATGGTGATGATGATGATAGTAAGATTAAGATATAAGATTTGAACTTATGACTATGAGACCAGTAGCCCAACACTTTGACCTCACAACCATTGGGATTACATTTCTAAATTTCTAGATAAATTATTTCTGGATTAACAATTCTCTCATTGCTCAATTTAAGATAAGCATGCTGCAATCTAGTGATTGGCAGCTTTGGAAGGTCAATCTTAATGCAGGGAAAATATGGTACCTGAAGGTGACCAAAGATTATTCTTTTGTTGATCCCTATACTTCTTTTACTTCCTGGTGCTAATTCCACCAGCCCCTTTTTGCTAAACAGTGAAGGATAAACACAGACACACAATGAGCTTCTTCCAGTTTCCACCTACCAAATTCTCTCACAATGCAATGATCAACCCAGGGCTATACAAGAATAAAAGACACTCGTCCAAAGTGCCATACAGTGGAATGGAACCTGAAACCACATTGTAAACTGAACTTCTTAACTAAACACCCGCACCCTGGTGCCTATCAGAGCAACTAAAAGGTACAATTTTTAATGATCTTAGTTTCGTAAATATGTTAAATTTTTTTTAGAGAAACTCCTGCTACACATAGTTACTTTCCTGCACTTCCCCCAGGTTGGGTAACTGTGTATTTCCTTTGTGGTAGCACACCTCTTTCTGTCTTTATTCCTGATCTTTCTCTCTATGGCCGGGTAACCTTGTACTTCCTCTACAGCAAGACACCTGTATCAGTCTCACTATAACCTTTCCATCATCCAACACAAGATTAGATCCTACGAAGCCTCCTCTCCTCTTAAAAGTTATTTTCTTTGTTTTGCAAGTACTTGGTGACCTTAAAAGCAGGCGCTACTTAAAAGCACCCAGTTCACATTGTAGAGTGGTTGGTGTTCTGAAGGGCATACAGCTGTAAAAACCTTGCCAAAACTGACCTCACCTGAGCCTGGGCCACGTAAAAAGCACTGCTCACCTCACTTGTATTTATACCATGTAAAAAGCACTAAGTCCACTCTGCTGAGTGGTTGGTGTTAGGAAGGCCAAAACAGTCACAGAAGTCTGGTACAGGCTTCTGCCTGGTTGGCTCTTGTGAAATCGTCCCACCCATGCTAGCATGAAAGGCGGACATTCAATGACGATGATGTTGGTTACTTACCATCTCCAGTTGTTGTCTGCTCAACTTCACCATCTTCCAGAGTGTCACCAGAAACACCAACCTCTGAAATAAAACGCAAAGTCATCATCATGAAGCTGCTGAGATATAAGGGACAGCAATGTAATAAATAGACTGTGATGAAACAGCTTCGACTGGGAAACATGCTTATGATTCAATGGGATTTCACTCACCAATGTTGTCAACTGCAATGTTTGGTTCATTTTATTGGGTTGTCCGGAAAGTTCGTGCCGATTTATAGTAGCTTACCTTTCGACTTATTTGCCCTGAAACCACCTCAATTCTGGGAAGAGGGTATTTTCAAGTTAAAGGAAAGATGGAGACGCATTGTGCAACAAAATGGTTCATATTTGGTTGATTAAAAATGTAATGGCAAGTATTTATTGACCTTTTTCTTTCCTTTAAAAATTGGCACAAACTTTCCGGACAACCCAATAGTAATTTTTTAATATCTTTTATCTTTTACTTGTTTCACTCATTAAACTGTGGCCGTGCAGGGGCACTGCTTTGAAAAATTTTCAATGAAAGCAATCAATCCTAGTACTTGTTATTTTCTTTTTCTTAAGTCTGGTACTTATTCTATTGGTCTCTGTTGCTGAACTGCTAAGTAATGGGGACGTAAACACACCAACAACAGTTGTCAAGTGATTGTGTGGGGACAAACACAGACACACACACACATCTACTTTTTTATTTGTTTCAGTCAATTGACTGCAGCCATGCTGGAGCACCACCTTTAGTTGAACAAATTGATCCCAGCACTCATTCTTTGTAAGCCTAATACTTATTTTATCGGTCTATGTTGCTGAACCACTAAGTTACGGGGACACACACACACACACACATAAACACACCAGCATTGGTTGTCAAGTGATGGTGGGGTGGGGACAAAAACAGACACACAAATATATATACAATGGGCTTCTTTCAGTTTTCATCTACCAAATCCACTCACAAGGGATGACATTTTCCCGAAGTGCCACACAGTGGGACTGAACCCTGGACTTGTGGTTGGTAAGCAAGCTGCTCACCACACAGCCACTCCTGTGCCTATATATATATATATATATATATATATATATATATATATATATATATATCGAGTTCCTTTCAAGTATTGGGCCTCATGGCGGCAATGACCGAAACCTTTGGCATTATGTTGTGCTTGAGAAGAAGCCCCATCAAGCCAAGCAAGATTGCAGTCGTGGTAGATACCAGTGTCATGCAAATGGCACCCGTGCCAGTGACACATAAAAGCACCCGTTACACTCTTGGAGTGGTTGGCATTAGGAAGGGCATCCAGCCATAGAAAACCATGCCGAATCAGACTGGAGCCTGGCGCAGCCTTCTGGTGTGCCAGCCCAGTCAAACCGTCCACCCCATGCCAGCATGGACAACGGACGTTAAATGATGATGATTGTGTGTGTGTGTGTGTGTGTGTGTGTGTGTGTGTATATATATATATATATATATATATATATATATATATATATAGATAGATAGATATATACGTACATACACACAACGGGCTTCTTTCAGTTTCTGTCTACCAAATCCACACAAGACTTTGGCCAGTCTGAGTTTATAGAAGAAGACACTTGCCCAAGGTGCCACGCAGTGGGACTGAAACCCACTGTGTTTTCTAACACATGCATGCACATGTGTGTGAGAAAGTGCAATTACAAACACTAACATATCAACATCACCCTCATCTTATTTATTTAGGTAATGGTTTTCAAATGGGTTAGACAAAATTTACTTAGATGTGACGGTAGTTTTTAGGCCTTGGAAATGGTATGGAATAGGTCAGACAAATGGCGCAAGATCTTATAACCTAAGAAAGAAAAGAATAACAAATGCTTACGTTTGCCATGTTTATCAAATAAAGACATTCCTGATGCAGTCTTTGTCTTGGCTTCCTGTAGCCAGCCAGGAGGGTAGCCATAGAACCTCATTTTGTATATATGAACGGGTACTGTGCTGGGGCCAAGTCTCATAGCTTCTCGCAAATTGTCACTGATAATTAATAGATAATTAATAGATAATTAATAGATAATTCAATAGACGATCTTGATAAAAGACTTTTCTCACAAAACAATTAATAATGTGGAGGATGCAATAAAAGTGTGATGGTGTTGGAGCTGTAAAACGAGTTGTAAAGTGAAAACAATTAAAGAGAAAGGAATAGAACCGTTCTTGGGATGCACGAACTGAAGAGGACTAGAAAATAGAACTTAGGTAAATTAAAAGAGTTGACAGGATCATATTAAGAAATACTAGAGGAGAGGAATAAAATACATAAAGAAAATATAATCAGTTTTGAGACAAAATATGGATGAAGCATTTGGAGATCAGAAAGTACATCTAAATAAAATGTGAATGAGACTAGAGAAAATTGGAAGTCATGTTGTACATAGAATATAGGAACTTCATATACAACTGAGAGATTGTTTAAAAAACTAGAAAGGAAAACTTAACTTTAATGTCATTGAGTCTAGGGAGGGTCAATTTGCAGTAAAAATGCATGCACTGGTTCTATTTCACTTCTTTTTATTATAACTTGTCAGTTAGTTAACTAATTAACCAATTAACTAATCAATTACTTGATTAATTGATCGATCAATCAATCAATTGGTTTGCCAGAGTCCTTTCACTGCCATTCATGACATCATTAACAATGTGCGTTAGTTGTTGCAGGTCTGTCATCAACTGAACAATTAATTGATTAAATAAACAATCAAGTAATCGATTAATTAGTTGGCAAGTAATAATGAAAAGAAGTGAAGTTGAGCCCATGTGTGTATTTTTATTGGCAATACGACCCTCCTAAGATACGATATCCATTTCAACACTATTTCCCATGAAGAAATTTGGAAAACAAATAAATAACCTTAATGATTAAGGTGAACAGTAGAATAGAATAGATGTGGCTGAGTGTAAGAATCCAAAACTTACCTTAAATAACCAGGTTTAAAGGAAGAAAACCGTGAATCAGTTTCAGCATGGTAGCGAGAAGTTCTGTAATTTTGTAAAAAAAAATAAAAGCTTACTAATTTCACAAAGGAATGAAAACTAGTTAAAATACAATATAAAACATGGGTCATTGGGATGTTACTAACAGACTGCTAATTTGTAGCGGAACTGAAATACTACTCATTTTAGATATTTCTCTTAAAATTATTTTAGATCATCATCATCATCGTTTAACGTCCGCTTTCCATGCTAGCATGGGTTGGGCAATTTGACTGAGGACTGGTGAACCAGATGGCTGCAGCAGGCTCCAATCTGATTTGGCAGAGTTACTTCAGCTGGATGCCCTTCCTAATGCCAACCACTCCGAGAGTGTAGGGGGTGCTTTTACGTGCTACCGGCACGAGGGTCAGTCAGGCAGTACTGGCAATGGCCATGCTCAAGTGGTGTTTTTTATGTGCCACCTGCACAGGAGCCAGTCCAGCGGTACTGGCAACGACCTTGCTTGAATGTTTTTTCATGTGTCACCGGCCCAATTGCCAGTAAGGCGACGCTGGTAACAATCACGCACAAATGGTGCTTTTTACATGCTACCGGCACAGAAGCCAGTCAGCGAGCACGCTCGGATGGTGCTCTTAGTGCTCCACTGGCACGGGTGCCAGTCATTGAATTTGATTTGATTTCAATTTCACTTGTCTCAACAGGTCTTCACAAGCAGAGTTTAGTGTCCAATGAAGGAAAGGTATGCATAAGTGGGCTGGTTACACCCCTGGCACGGGCCATGGGTTATGGTCTCACTTGGCTTGCCAGGTCTTCTCAAGTACAGCATATTTCCAAAGGTCTCGGTCACTAGTCATTGCCTCAGTGAGGCCTAATGTTCGGAGGTCGTGCTTTACCACCTCATCCCAGGTCTTCCTGGGTCTACCTCTTCCACAGGTTCCCTCAACCGTTAGGGTGTGGCACTTTTTCACACAGCTATCCTCATCCATTCTTGCCACATGACCATACCAGCACAGTCGTCTCTCTTGAGAAAGCACAAACAACAGACAACCTCAGGTAAACTGTCCTAAAACAGACACAAGAGCCCCAAACCCTTTTAACTACAACTGTAGTCACCCTCACAGCAACCAGTGCTTACAGCTTGACAACAAATATAAGGATACTTCAAATACTCACTTGGGGTTATTACTCTGGCTATTTTGCATAAAGTTCTGGCGATTCATCTGGATACGAGCAGCATCTCTCTTCTCTTTACAATCTCTGATCATATGGGCTCCGCCACAGTTGAAACACTGTGGCTTCCTCCTGTAATAATGCAATAGACAGCATGAAGCCAAGATATAGAGATATCAAGCCAATATTACACAATGGGAAAATTTCAATGAAATAGTAATTAAGAGAAAGTTAGCAAGAATTATTGTTCCTATTTATTCCAGCACAGGTCAATAGAAAATATCAAATATATATAAAAAATGTCTTCTTATTTCCATTGTCCATGTCAGTGCTCCACAACTGGTGTTCTGCAGTGTAACCTGAATATAATTTTTTTTCCTTATACTTATAGTTATATTTTTAATTCAGGTATGTTGCTGAATTTTGAAAAGAATATAAGAGTACCGCAAGTGGAAAAAGGCTGCAGAGCACTTGGTCTATATTAGGGATCATTGCATTGTTATTGTTGTTTCCCTGACAAAAGGTCAATGTTACTACCTGAGATGGAGCGAGAATGGCTTCATTTTAAAACTTCTGTGGAGAAATGGCTATGAGTAGTTAGTTGAACTGAGGTAATGCAGAATAAAGTGTACTGACCAAATAAACAAAGAAATACCTGCAGTGGATTTGAATTTAAGATCACTGATCCTGTGGTCCAATACTGTATCGATTTGGTTATTGTCTTTTATAGGTGCAGGAGTGGCTGTGTGGTAAGTAGCTTGCTTACCAGCCACATGGTTCTGGGTTCATTCCCACTGTGTGGCACCTTGGGCAAGTGTCTTCTACTATAGCCTCAGGCCAACCAAAGCCTTGTGATTGGATTTGGTAGATGGAAACTAAAAGAAGCCCGTCGTATATATGTGTGTATATATATATATACCGGAGTAAGCACATAAAATGTGCAACAAGGTGGAAAAAAGAGTACTCAAATACCAGAGGTAGAGTAATATGCTTTATTTAAAAGCAGCAGAAATATAACAAAAGACTGTTACTCTGAGTTTCACGTTCCCGTTCATCGGACAGTTTTGTTAGAAAAACTGTCCGATGAATGGGAACGTGAAACTCAGAGTAACAGTCTCTTGTTATATTTCTGTTGCTTTTAAATAAAGTATATATATATATATATGTATGTATGTGTGTGTATATGTTTGTGTGTCTGTGTTTGTCCCCCCAACATCGCTTGACAACCGATGGTGGTGTGTTTACGTCCCCGTAACTTAGCGGTTCGGCACAAGACACCGATAGAATAAGTACTAGGCTTCCAAAGAATAAGTCCTGGGGGGCGATTTGCTCGACTAAAGGAGGTGCTCCAGCATGGCTGCAGTCACATGACTGAAACAACTAAAAGAGCATGTGTGTGTGTGCGCATGCGTATTTCTGTTACCAAGTTAAATAGTATTACAAAGTTGAAGTAATGCTGTAGTGTCAACCAACCTTTCTGGTTTACTCTCTTTGGGTACGTCACCCTCTTCCAGGTCAAGGGGAAGAGCTTCGAAGAAGACTTGCTCATATCTTTTCATTAAGGAAAATAACATGGAACTAATGAACCAAATTTTGGAATCTCATATTCAAATTAACAGTCACAAGACAATACCATATCTAATGAAGCAACTCATTAAGAAATTTGTTCTGCTGTCACATCGTTGCTGGTCTGATCAGACTGCACAGCAGCACATTGGCCAAGTGTCTCTACCAGGCCTTGGAAATGAAACTGAGTAGACAAACTGTATGAAAGCCAACCAGATGGATAGTACATGTTCTTGGATGGTAGATGGGAGTCTGTCATCTGGGGTAACACTACAGCTTGGCCCAGGGTGATTTCAGTGTTGTCCATTCTGTTGCACATATTACTTGAACAGGTTTCCAGTTCTGAGGATAAATCCCTTTCTTTCTCCCATCGGTCTTGCAGGCCCTGAAAAGGGTCATTATCCATGACCTTTTCAGGGTCGTTCCATTAATAAAAAAAAAAAAAACCCTCAAAACTGAAACGTTGGGAATGGTGCTTTACCAAAATGTCAGACTCACCGCCACCATTGTTTTATCATCATCATTATAACCAGCAACACAAATGAAAGACTAATAATTCTCACAGACAGATTTCAAAAGTAAAAAACAAGTAAAGGATACTTTGGTATTTCCCAGCTGTCAGTCATAGAGGGATCGAGATTCACTAAAGGCCAACCTGATGTGTCAATCATAAAGTTATTGTAGAACTGACTGGTGCCAATGATCTGGTAATTGGAGTAAAATAGAATAGAATATGATGAAAATTTGGAATGTATGGTGGAGGGTGAGACAGCAATGCAGTAACAAAAGTGAAATGGTTTATTGTAAAAACATTACATATTAATAGGACATGTCGCTTATGAGAAACAACTATTATATGCATGTAGTTGGTGACATAAAACAAATGTCACATGTATGACAAGCTTATTTACAACTGTCATAATGTCTAGACAAGGGCACACACAAACACACATATACATAAACATACAACGGACTTCTTTCAGTTTCCATGTAGCAAGTCCACCCACAAGGTCTTGTGCAGTGGGTTTGATCCTGTGGCCACATGACTGGGAAGCTTGTCAATTACACAGCCATACCTGTGCCTATGCAAGTATCCTGATCATTATTTACATCGGTTGGACATGTGTCCCCATCTTGTTTATTGTTACCACAACGTTTTGGCTGATTTACTCTCTAGACTTCATCAGGTGCTCTGGGAGAATTTCGAATCCAACCCTGCATTCTCATTCCTTAGGTATTTTTTGCTGCTATTATTATTATTATTATTGTTATTATTTATTTATTTATTCAAGGCAGTGCCTGGAACTGAACTCACAATCTTGGGGTTAGTAGCCCGCACTCTTAGCCATTACGCTATATGGCCATGGGCACATAGTGTAATCCTGATCAATTCCAGGCAGTGGAACGAAGGAAGGAATGAATAATAATAATAATAATAACAACAACATCATGAGCAAAAAAATACCTTAGGAATGAGAACCCAGGGTTGGGTTCAAAATCCTTCCAGGACACCCAATGAAGGCTGGAGAGTAAACCAGCCGAAATGTGGTAACAACAAAGATGAGGACACACATCTGTCCAATGTAAATAACGTACAGAATTCCTCATCTCTAAAATGTAGAAAAGTATCATGAAATCATTAAGGTGAAACTTACCGCATGGTTACACCACATGTTATGGCTCCTCTGTTCAGAATCTAACTCATCATTTAAGTCAACACAAGTCAGTGAGGAGGCCTAGATGAAAACAAAACAATACACAGTAATAAGCCACATGTCTTGTCTTTAGCAAGCATTGAAATAACGAATTTACAGTCATGAAACCAGCACTTTAACCTCACAGACATTGTACCAGAGATTCACTAGTTTTAGAGCTTTGATAACTAATAACTGGCATTCGATTGGTTATGACAAGGATTCCAGTTGATCCAATCAATGGAACAGCCTGCTCATGGAATTAACATGTAAGCACTGGTGTAGCTAGAGTGTTTGCTGCCCTGGGGCGGCCCTTCCATTTGCCACTCCTGCACCCCACAAAAAACACACATTGCCTACAGCAGACCCAAAAGTGCCACCCGGGGCAGACTGCCCCTTTCCAGCTACGCTAGTGCATGTAAGTGGCTGAGTGCTCCACAGACGTGCACCCTTAACGTAGTTCTCAGGGAGATTCAGTGTGACATGGAATGTGACAGGGCTGGTCCTTTGAATTACAGGTACAACTCATTCTTGCCAAGTGAGTGGACTGGAGCAATGTGAAATAAAGTGTCTTGCTCAAGGACACAATGCATCATCAAATACTGAACTCACGACCTTATGATTATAAGCTGAATACCCTAACCACTTAGCCATGCTTTGATGATGATATTAGTCGAAAATGGTTTAGTGGGTTTGTTTAAGTTTGTCAGAAAATGGTGATGTTGTGGAGTGCTTGAACATCTCTGGAGCAGGCAAGGAATACGGTTTACACTATGATTGTCTGTACACTGTAATGTATATAATTGCAATCCCCTACAGTCACCTTTTTAAAGTTATCTCTACAGATTTTCTATAGAAACTAGAGCTAGCACTAGAAGTTACAATGTTTCACAGATGAATATCATCATCATCATCATTTAACGTTCGTTGTCCGTGCTGGCATGGGTTGGACGGTTTGACTGAGCTGGTATGCTGGAAAGCTGTGCCAGGCTCCAGTCAGATTTGGCATGGTTTTCTACAGCTGGATGCCCTTCCTAACACCAACCACTCTGAGAGTGTAATGGGCGTTTTTACATTCCACTGGCACAGGTGCCATTTGTATGACACCAATATCTACCAGGACTGCAATTTTGCTTGGCGGGTCTTCTTCTCATGCATGACATAATGCTAAATCAAAATCAAACTTGATGACAGCACCGCATGACTGGTATCCGTGCTAGTGGAGCACTAGTAGCACCATCCGTGCCAGTGGCACGTAAAAAGCACCATTCGAGCGTGATCGTTACCAGTGGTGCCTTACTAGCACTTGTGCCGGTGGTACGTGAAAAACAGCATTCGAGCAAGGGCGTTGCCAGTGCCGCTGGACTGGCTCCTGTGCAGATGACATGTAAAAACACCATTTGAGCGTGGTTGTTGCCAGTACCGCCTGACTGGCCCTCATGCCGGTGGCACGTAAAAGCACCCACTACATTCTCGGAGTGGTTGGCGTTAGGAAGAGCATCCAGCTGTAGAAACTCTGCCAGATCAGATTGGAGCCTGATACAGCCATCTGGCTCACCAGTCTCCAGTCAAACCGTCCAACCCATGCCAGCATGGAAAGCGGACGTTAAACGATGATGATGATGATGATGATGATGATGATGATTCCTTAATGAAATTCATAAAATTCACAGACAAAACAATACTTACTTTCAAATTCAAATCTGGTAACTTTTCATATCTTTCTTTCTGATGTCTGAATATCAAATGGTTGATGAAGTCCTCAATTTCAGAACGATATTTGCTAACAACAAAATAATAGAAGGAAACTAGAGGATGGTCTTAGATTATCTTTTAATAATTAGGAGAAAAGACACAGCAATTAATTTATCTAGTGTGAGACTGAGAGAAAGGGGAAAAAAAACACAAAAAAACAACGCATAAAATCTTAAGATCAAACAATTAGTTGAACAATTTTTTAAAATAAATAAACATTTTCTTTGAAAATGAAATAAATATATTTCATTAAAAAAAAAAGATTTTTCTTGGTAGGCATAAATTCAGTTTATTTAAGAACTGATAATAACATCTCCATAAATTAAACAGATCAAGCACATGGCAACCTCTCTAGTAAGGGTGCACTAAATACACTCCATAAGGTTATTGGAGGTAGGAAGTGTACCCAGAAACAAAGACAGGTGAGAGAAATGTGAGCCTCCAATTTATCAAGGAGAACAGCCTTTCAAAATAAGAACGGATCTATTTCAAAACGGGGGCACCAGTTTTCATTTATGTTTTATGTAGTGTTTTTGGTACCGAAAGACTTTCAAACTTCGTATACTTATCTATTTTGTGTTATAGAACAGAAAAAAATTTTTGTATTCGAATTTATTTCATGTAAAAAATTGTCTTATTTCGATAATTTCTACTAATCACTGACGTCTATTCAGTTGAAAACAGTTAGCGCTGTAATGGTGTATATCGTATTAATCCCCTAACCCTAACCCTAACTCTAGAATCCGAACTCTAAAATTGTTACATACATAGATATGCACAGCGTAATTTATTATATAAACAATATATGCGTATAAATTACGATTAAACCGGATGAAATATGTCACAGGGAATAACATTTTTATGACCGCCCAGCAGTAACTCTATTCAGCTGAATAGACGTCAGTGATTGGTTGAAATTACAGAAATACAACAACTTTAACATGGAATAACTTGCGATGTACGTTTTTTTGTTAAGAAGACTAAGAGTAAAAGATGTTTTATATGACACATTCTACCAGTGTCCCAAGTTTCAAAGTGTTTCGTTAAGAAAATACTGGTGCCCCCGTTTTGAAATAGATCCATAAGAACTGACTAAGATGACCTATCTAATCAAAGCCAGTATGAAAAGTGGACATAAAACGATGATGGTGACAATATATGTCCTGACTACAGTGAAGCAAAGAGTAAAAACATTTCTATTTAGGCTGTATACTAACCGAGAAAATTCATTATTCTGGTATATAATTTGAAGACCTGGAGACTCTTCATCTGGAACACACCTAGCAGCATGGAAGAGAAGAATAGAAACATAACTACGATGTTAAGAACATAACCCCCCCACCCCCCAAAAAAAACAACAAAAAAACTAAGAGTTACTCTAATGAAAGTTGATGGTTTGAATATATCTATCAGAAAATATTAAAATATCTACAAAAAATAGAATCCTGCAGGTAATATTATCAAAGGACATTATAAAGATAAGGTAAAACTGACATCCGAATAAAATAAGGGCTTAATTTCCTGTCAGGGGTTCAGTCCCACTGTGAAGCACATTGGTCAAGTGTCTTCTACTATAGCCCTGGGTAGACCAAAACTTTGTGAATAGATTTTGGTAGATGAAAAATGGAAGAATTGTGTGTGTGTGTGTGTATGTATATATATATGTATGTTTTTATATGTAAAATCTGCTTCAACAAATTCTGTCCGACTGATGCAAGTATAGAAAAGAGGACATTAAAAAGGATGATGGCGATGATGATAATATGTGATCTGGATTAAGATACTTTGCTAAGTCAAGATCATCATCATCATCAATATATGAGGCGCTTAGTAACAGAGTGTCATAAGCACCATGACTTAAAGACCAAGAAAAATGTAGCCAAAGTTTTGTGACTTTCAAAATGTGATATCTTGGCAAGGAATGAAGTTAGGAAGCTGGTTTTGGTCTTAAAATGACCGTGAAGACTTCCTCTAATCATTCTACCTGTGTAAAATTATTTATTTATGTATGCATTTGAAAGATGAAACAATGACTGCGTCTTTCTCATTTTGTAGAATATACCAGTACTACGAAACGGTGTATTGCACTGCATATTTTAGCCATAATACCTAGAAAACGCATACAGAGATCCCCCCACCCAAAGGTATTGTTTGTGTTTTAATATACTAAGGTATCTTTAAGAGGTAAGTAAGACAAGATAGTAAGATAATAGCCCATTCTCGTTACGAGGAATATTAGAAAGTGAACCATAACACCTCGGAAAACGAGAGACCACACCAAAGTTATTGATTGAGAGTGTGAGCTTACAATGGTGTGTTACTAAACTTTCTGGTCTGAGTTTGGGTGAGTGAGTATTGTGTCAATAGTGTTGAGGTACAATTTTTTCAGCCGGATTTTTGACCTCATTGCAAGCCTCACCAGTTCTTTCTTCCAACTTTTTCGGATTCTGGACATCGAGGCAACGAAAATGATCTGCTAACCTCGAAGATAGCCATGGTGACACTTCCGACACTCTTTCATAAACACCTCAAATGTATAACGATTTAATATTAAATATAGAAAGCCATAGCAGATATTGGTTAAAATTCTGGTACTGAATAAATGAAAGACAGTTTATAGTTTGAGTACTGCCATAAAGTCAGGTTTTTATTTTTTATTTTTTCAAGTTTAATAAATTGTCACATTTGAATATTCATTTCTAAATGTCAAACATTTGTATTATAAGTCGACTTAAACTAACATATGAAACTTTCAAAATTAGTCAATAAATATATTTTACCTGGTGGAGTCAATTTTCTTAGCAAACTTTCTCAGTTTATCACCTGTACATTCCAGTTAAGGACATATAACAATGGTTATCAAAATTTGACAATATTATACCAAATTAAGCAATGTTTAAATTAACTTAATAATCTGCTAAATACAGAAAGTTCATTTGCTATATCTCTGTTACCATTTATTGCTAGTCACAAAACCATTCTATTCTACAGTGGAGGATATTTGGAAATTTGCGAAAAATAAATAAAATAATACAGTGAAATGAGCTAAATGTAGAGGAATATGATGCGATGATTGCAAAGAAATGTGGCACCGTGATCACAAAAAGAGAAAGGCAAGTACCATAAGATAATAAAATACTGTTAAGACTGACCTGAATTACTCAACTGTTCTAATTAACCCCAAAATATACCAGATTTTACAAAAGCAGGGTTTAAAAAAAAACAAAAAAGAAAACTGATTCTCTGCTTCAATTGTCAAAGAATTACACTACAAAATTTGAGTAGAGGAAATACAGTTGATTTTAAATCATTCTTTCATGTAGTAATTATCAAAATTTCAAACTTCAATTGATACTTATTTTAATAAGTAGGTACAAAATTTATTTTAATGATACTTTCATAAGGAAAAAATCTATATCTTTTATTCTAATCACTATCGGAAGAACAAAATTTCATTATAAATATGTGGAGTAAAAATGAAAGTAATTTGCCTAACTTCCTATGACAAGAAAATGAAAGTATCCTTTAAAACTTGTGATCAAATCTATTATTAGCAGTGGAAAACTATTGTTACTTAACCAAAACTAAACATTGGAAGCACAAATTATGAAGAAAAACAAATTATAAATCAAATAATGCATTAAATTCTAATCACAAACTAGTGTTTAAAGAACATCCTGAGGAGTTTCATATCAGATGTGTAAGGGTTGAACAGAAAATGTATACAGAACAGAGATTTATTTAGGTAAAGCAGATTAGTTAGTTGGAAGTGGGTAAAATAGGAACTCAATCACAACAACAACAACAAAAATTTAAAAAACACGATAAAAGAACAATCATATACAAATCGAAAGATTTAACTTGACACAAAAACGTGGAGTTCCTATTGACGGAAGATAATCAAAACAGAGAAACTATAAATGTATGTGAGTGTGTGTATATATATATATATATATATCTTATATATATATATATATATATATATATATATATATATATATATATATATATATTTGTGTGTGTGTGTAATATACATATATATGTATGTATATGTGTTGGAAACAATAATAGGAAGTAAATAATGGTTAACACGTGTTAAGGATACGTTCAAACTGTAGCTGGTGATTGGTGTGTTTCATCATACCAACGAGCATCTCTCCATTCCTTTTCTTTCGTTTTTTACTCTGCTTCTCGCTTTTTCCTTCTGCAGCAACATCCTTGGTACGTTTGTCTGTAATAATATCATCTCCATCCTCATTTGTTTGATCATTGCTGTCTTTGTCGTCGCTGCCTTCTTCTTCGCTTTCATCTGAAACTTCAGCGACTTCTCCGGAGGATTTAGAATCTAACTCATCAGATGAACTGGAATCTGATTCTTCAAAACGAAATATGATTTTACTCCGATCTTCGGAGCCGTATTCATTTTGGTTGTATGAAATAAATGTCGATGCAGAAGACCTGTCTCTTTCAAATTCTTCAAAAAGTGAAGAATCTCCAAACGAAGACGCCATGTTTACTGTTGTGTTGTGGTAAATATAAAACACGAAATCCCGGAACGAGAAATTAAAACGAAAATCCCACTCGCATTTTCACTATCTGTCCATTTTATTTATCTCCATGTATTTAATATACTTCACAGGTAAAAGATTGATTCCAAACTATTTCTTAGATGATGTCCAGTCGCAAAAAACCTAATTACTGCTTTAACAAGTCATTAGCTGCTTTTATGAATTTTTTACATGAGTAGCCAAACTAAATTCACAAAAATAAGATAAAGGAAAATTTAAAAGACATAAAATACTAATAAACATTAAGCATGAATTCTAATTTTATTATTTCATTGTTTAAAGCCAACTTTTTTCTTCGGGTTCGTTTCTTGCTTCCGGTCGTATTTGCAGTCGAAGCAGAAGTGTTTATCATCGACTTTGACTACTGCGTTTTGAGCGGTAAATAATTCAAAGTTGAGATCTCGACATTCTGAAATGTACATGTTAATGTTTATTTGAGTTATTAAACTATGAAATTATTATGTTAGCAATCCCAAGACATATTTCAATAGTTAGATGCGCCAAAAAGGAATATTAAACTCAATAAAACCACAATTAGTACGTCGATGGCGTTTTTTTTAAAAGATGTTTGATTATTAATTTTATATAACTATATGTACAACAGTTTGATATTAAATAAAGAAATCCATAACAAATATTGGTTAAAATATTTAACAAATATAGTAAGAGATTATATAGAAATGGACAATTCCATAATCCAGGTTGTTAGTCAAGCGGTGTATTTATGTTATGTTAGGTTCTTTTTAAAAAACTTTTATTGATGCAATGTTTACAGCAAGATCAAAGAACGTGAAATGTATCATTATTCAGACATTTCTAAAGTGGGACAAATATTGAAGTTAACGCTATCCTCGTCGTCAACATTATTTTCATTAGCAGCAGCAACACCACCACTGCCACATCACTATCGTCGTCGTCATGCAAATGTTTGTTATTTAGCCACAGGTTAAGCTTGAGTAAACAGAATTATAACCAAAGACAACTTAGCCATCACCACCGTTTTCGTGCATTGTGTATCTAGGACTATATTACCCAATTTGTTCTTCCTTTATGTAGGGTGTGACTAGGAGATTTAGCTACTATTTCTAATAGGTTTTAGTCATATAGATAATGATTATTCTTATCAATAAAAGAATAATTTTAATTAATAAAAATTTCTTGAATTACTGCATTCATCGATGGATGGAATAAACAGCATCTCACTTGTATGTTCTATTTTTTTATCCCGATTTCTATGGATGAATACCTTTCCTATTATCAATCGCTTTACAGAATATATTGGGCACAATTTAGTGTGGCACCAACACTAGCGAGGTTGACATGTTATTGACAGGACAAGAGTAAAGGATTATCTTAACCCTGTGAAGATAAATTAAGATGAGAGAGAAAAAGAAGTAAGAGTATGATGGAGGAAACATAGTGAAGGGGACGGAGGAAGGGGCAGTGCTAGAATAGAATAATAACAGACAATAATGACAGAAGGTGATTAGAGAGTAATAACTGCTATATATTTGCTGTTAAGAGCGATGGTCAGTGGCAAAAGAGTGTGAATAGGAGGGAGAGGGAAGAGTTGTGGCTACAATCTCTCATCACTTAAGCATTGTGATGAGAGTGAGAGGGGAATAGAGGGAGGGAGAGAGAGAGAGGTGGGAGTAGAGACATACAAATGGTTGAAGTGGAATTTGTGAAGTTAGAATGACGAGAGGGACAAATACATGTCTACCCTAGCCAAAAAGGAAGACAGGATGGTGGAAATGTGGTCATGGCATATCTTCAGATACAAGAATGTGAATAAAGTGTGAATAGAGAGAAAAGATAGTGAAGAATGGGTAGGTAAGTTTGTGAGAGTGAAAGGAGAGTGACAGATGGTTAGAGATGGACACAGAGGTTAGGGAATACAGTGAATGGTGAACATGGATGGATGTGGTTAATGATGAATATTAGTTTGGGGAACGGGTCAGGAAGGAGGAGGAGGAGGTGGAGAGTAAGAGTATAATAAAGACAAACATATGAGAAAAGGGAGCTGATGTGAAGTGTGTTTGTGAAAGAGGAGTGCACAGTGACAGAGATAAAAGTCAAAGATATGTAGGGGTGGATAGAGTGAAGACAAACAAAGGTAGAAGATATGTTGATGGCATATATGAGAGGATGCTCAGAGGAAAGGGGCTAAATGTGGTAAAGTATGATACTGAAAGTGTGGGACGGGTGACATATGTGTAGTTCTGCTCTCATATAATTACAGCAGATAAGTAAATAGTACCATAGTTAGAATAGTGATGGAGGGATGAGTTTTAGAAAGATGAGATGTGAGGAAGACTCAATAACAACTTGAGTGCTGAGGTATAACCATAATTAATATGATTTAAGGACCTTATTTTTTAACTGAGTTGGACCAGTCTTCTTGAGCACACTGGATCATCAATTTGGTCCTTTCTCATCTTCTTCATGAGGCTCGACATTGGTCTCCACTATTTCTTCCTATGTTTTCCTGGGTCTCCCTCCTCTACGAGTTTCATCCACATTTAAGGATTGGTACTTCTAATGCACCTGTTTCATATGCATCACATGACCATGCCAGCAGGCTTCTTTTTTGCTCATTACAGCTGATTTCTCTTATACCCACTCTCTCCATTGTCTTATTTATTTTTGTATAGCTACAGATTCTGGTGGTGGAAGTAAGGAAGGTGCACTCAGCCAGAACAGGCCAGTCATTGTTGCTCTGCATTTATTGTTGGCGGTGTGCATCCCAGAACGGGTTGAAGAAAAGTAATGTTATTGAAGTTGCAACATTTTCTGCCCGTTTGTGTTAGTCTGGGCTAAGTGGGAAAGATAACTTTCTTTGGGTAGGGTACTGTTGTAGAAATATTCTGGGCTATTGTATATCTATCTGGATACTTGGTGGTTTTTCATATAAATGGCAGGCACTTTGGGGATTAAGAATGTGCTTCATGCATGTCCAAGTGGTCTTTTATTTTTAGTATCTTTGTTTAGTTGTTCAGGTCTGTGGATGCAGTTTGTATACAACTTGTGATGTCGCACATGCTGTTCTGCATACTTTGTAGTTTGTTGTGGAGAGACTGGGGTCCAGGTAGAACCAGATATCTATATAATCACAAAGCCTGCGAAAAATTGCAGCCAAATTTTCCTCAAATATTACACTACTGTTTTAAGAGTATAGTGTTAAACTAGTGTTCTATGGTGATATAGATGTGTCTGGATTAAGTCGATGTTGTAATTGTACTCTAGGGTATTGGTGATGTGTTTGGGTGATTGGGAATGATTGAACATGTAATGACAAGAACCATTTGGATTGGAGCCCGCTAGAAACAGCAGTCAAAGCTCTTACATATCATATTCTATCATCTTACAAATAGAAGGACACATTACATAATGCAATCCTGGATACACTATACTGGCATAAAAGACAGACAATCATGTCTGGATCATCATCATCATCATCGTTTAACGTCTGCTTTCTATGCTGGCATGGGTTGGATGGTTTGATTGAGGACTGGTGAGCCAGAGGCTGCACCAGGCTCAATCTGTTCTGGCAAAGTTTCTACAGTTGGACGCCCTTCCTAACGCCAACCACGCCGAGAGTGTAGTGGGTGCTTTTTACGTGCTACCGGCACGAGGGCCAGTCAGGCGGTTCTGGCAACGACCACGCTCACGCTCAAAAGGTGTTTTTACGTGCTACATGCACGGGAGCCAGTCCGGCGGCACTGGCAACGACCACGCTCGGATGTGCTTTTAACGTCCCACTGGCACGAGTGCCAATCGGGCGGTTCTGTCATCGGCCACGTCAGCGATTTTGGTTTGTTTACACTTGCCTCAGTAGGTCTTCACAAGCAAAGTTCATTGTCCAATGAATGAGGAGTACTCATAAGTGGCCCGGTTACACCCCACGTTCTGATGTGCTTTTAACGTTCCACTGGCACGAGTGCCAATCAGGCGGTACTGTCGTCGGCCACGTCAGCAATTTTGATTTCACTTGCCTCAACAGGTCTGCACAAGCAAGGTTTATTGTCCAGTGAATGAGGGGTATTCATAAATGGGCTGGTTACAACCACTGGCATGGGCCATGAGCTATGGTCTCACTTGGCTTGTCGGGTCTTCTCAAGCACAGCATATCTCCAACGGTCCCGGTCACTAGTCATTACCTCGGTAAGGCCCAATGTTCGAAGGTCGTGTCTGACGAGGGTCATCATACGTTCAGGTGGATTTTTTTTGTGAATATTTTTGTTTTATTGTGTAAGATATCTGTATAGTGAAGTTCACAGCTTTGAGTTCTTTATAATTTGTTGTGATTTATTGTAGAAAGATCCTGTGTGGGTGTGTGTGACTAGAATAAAGAGCTAGCTGTCGTTCACCAACGAGTATGATAACATGGCTTGATAATATATACTTTCGTCTATTGTTTCAAGTGTCTATGTAGTCGTGAGCTGCCTTAGACATCTTGACACTCCTGTCCTTTGACTCGACGGCACATCCAGGATGTGACAGTTGGAGGAAGAGAGCACCATTACTCGACTGGTATTCATCAGCAGCAACAAGGAATGAAATACTTTGCTTAAAGACACAACATAACGCTTAGTCCAGGACGACATTACGATCGCGAGCCGAGCAACCCTAAACACTAAGCGCCGCACCTGTACCTGCGATTAGGACAGTAATTAGCCTGATGTATCAGATGGGTTAGGGAAAAAGGGAGATCATTCTATAGCATAGTAGAGTTATGGTTCTTGAAATAAGTGGTGAACCGAAACGAAATATCTGCAAGATTATCTGGTTTATATAAGATTTGCACTTTTAGACTTCTAAAAAGCTTTGGTTCCGTTAGACTCTGCTGTTACGTATTATACTTATTTCCTCTATCTGTATACTATACTATATTGTTAATTTCTTCACTGAGACCGGTTCTCATTTGTTTTGAAATGAAGAACATTCTAGACTTTCAAAGCATGACGTAATACTACATTTACCAACCCCTGTATATATATATATATATATATATGTATATATATATATATATATTCACATGCATATTATAACTTACTGTTATTACCTTGTCTATCTGGTTTGGTGATGTTCTGACATTGATACATATACATAACTTTTTTACACATACATAAACAACAGCATCCACATATACGTCACCGGTTCATTGCACATGGTGATATCATATTATTTCCGGAAAGGGCTTTTTATTCTTAAGAAATATTCAGTATCGTTAATAATGTACTATTTAATCCGTAACATACCCTTGGGCTGTTGATCTATTCTCAAAAAAACGTATACGGTATGTTTGTACATGTAAACACGTAGTTATACACACGCTTACACATACATGTTTATGCATTACTATTGGTGCTGGTATGTAGCCTTAGGAAGCTGAGCCTATGCATGTAAACCTATAAACCTGAGCCTTCTCCAATTAGCATGGCGCGAATTTTGATAAGTGTTCGGTCTGAAGACTTCCTAGTTGACTGTTATTTATTCCGCCATGGTCACAACCCAACCCAACTCGATGTGTCCCAGTTGGAATACAACAAACAGACAAACTGTCTACATTTAGTTCCTAACCAAACATGTCCCATTGCTCTATCAGACAGTACAGAAAAGTATGTTTTTAACTGCTCCCCACATTTATACTCGACAGCACCGACATGTTCAACCTTCACCCTTGACAATGATGATCGTATTGATGATACCAGTGATTGTTGTAGGGGAATAGTTGACCATGTCTCCAAGACTCCAGCTGTCACGGCCCCCACCGTGATGTATCCCAGTCGTCAGACTTGCCTCTTACTTGATAGTCATCTCGTCTCTCTTCTTATGGATCGAGTTCGTTTTTCCCCCAAATTCAAGAAGCGGTTCATCAAATTCGTCCAGTCCAATATTGGTTTCAGCCACCGTCCTGCAAATATTATCCTTGACCAATCACACACCACAGTGCCCTATTTTATCGATATTGTTCTCCAGTATCCTAAACAATACATTGATTATAGTTGGTAAGTATTTGTGAATGCTAACAGCATTTGTTTCTACTCCTCGGATGGGCCCGTAACAAAACCCCAGCCTACTTTAGGCTTGAATTATTAAACTAATTTCGACTATAAACATACTTTTTAAGGTTCGCTTTTGTTTCACCTTTGTTTACCCTTGTTGTTTTCCTTAATGTTTATCTACTCCCCCTTCTCTCTTTTCGTATTTATTTATTGTGTTAATTGTCTTTCTCTTTTTACATATCCGTGTACCCACTCTCTCTCTCTCTCTACTTACCTGTCAGTTCTCTCTTTCTTGTCTGTCTCCTTTATCTGTCTTTCTATCTATTCTTTGCTATATTATTGAACATTCATTTCTACAGTCCATGTTAATGTCTCTCTCTGTCTCTGTCCTAATGTACTTTATTAGTGATTTGTAACTGTTAACCTAACTTGGTGTCACTACTATCTGTGCTTGTGCATGTCTGTGTGCTGTGTATGCACCTTCAAAAGGTTAGTGAGTTGGGATGCCAAGACAATGCATCAAAAACCCTTCATCTATTCACAACACATCCATCTATATTTGACGAACACACAGGCACCAAACACCTATTATTTTTTTTGCCACTCTCAAACCCAGCCTCTGCAAAAACTATCAACATCTCTGCACCTATTGGGACATCAGACAGACAGTGGTATAATCATCACTGCTCATGACATGTCTATCAATCACATAACAGCTCTCAGATTGTAAAGCATTTCACATTAGCTTATTAGTCAGGAGCACCTCTAGTTTTCCATTATCCCAAATGTACTCCAGATTCATTTGAGACGGTTAATCAGTTAAGCATTGAAATTTTCCTTTGCTTCACATTTCTTGAACAATCAAAGCCTAATCCTAACTCACAAGTGGTCCACATACATTGGCATAAAGCAGTGTTGGAGAAGAACATGGTTTACAACACCTGGCAAAATTCATTCATTTCCAGCAACTGGATGGCTTTCATCCACTACCACAACTCCCATGAGATGACTATCCAATAGTAAAAAACACCTTCATACAAGGTTCAGACAGTAAGCTCCCCTGCATCCCCAATTGCAGTCAGGCCTCTTGGTCTTTTACCAAAAGAATCTCTACAACTTTGTAAGAATCCCTTTGCCTGTTGTTCCTGAACCATGTAATTTGTACTCCTGTAAAGAAAGTTTCCTGTTAGACTACTTGATTTGAACTTACACCCTGACACGGTTTCGATTCCCAGACCGGGCGTTGTGAGTGTTTATTGAGTGAAAACACCTAAAGCTTCATGAGGCTCCGGCAGGGAATGGTGGCGAACCCTGCTGTACTCTTTCACCACAACTTTCTCTCACTCTTACTTCCTGTTTCTGTTGTGCCTGTAATTCAAAGGGCCAGCCTTGTCACACTGTGTCACGCTGAATATCCCCGAGAAATACGTTAAGGGTACACGTGTCTGTGGAGTGCTCAGCCACTTGCACGTTAATTTCACGAGCTCTTCCGTTGATCGCATCAACTGGAACCCTCGACGTCGTAAGCGACGGAGTGCCAACAACAACGATCATCCAGCTATACGGGTATCAATATCATTGAATAGAAATGAACTCGATCTGAAAAGGAAGTAAGTGGGATAGTTTTTGCTCCTGAACACTTTCACAACTATGTGTTTGATATATTGTTCTAAGTAAAGACACATCATAAATCCTTGATAAACATTCAGAGCAAATTCCTTTGCAAGGTTCCTCTGAGTTTGAAGAAAAGGATTTATAGAAATAATACTTGGTTACCCTGTCAGTGCAGGTGCCACTTAAAAGCACCCAGTCCACACTGTAAAGTGGTTGGTGTTTGGAAGGGCATCCAGCTGTAAAAACCTTGCCAAAACTTACCTCGCCTGTGCTTGTGCCACATAAAAAGCACCAAGTCCACTCTGCTGAGTGGTTGGTGTTAGGAAGGGCACCCAGCTGTAAAAATCCTGCCAAAAGTCACAGAAGTCTGGTGCAGGCTTCAGCCTGGTCGGCTTTTGTGGTACCGTCCCACCCATGCTAGCATGGAACACAGACGTTAAATGATGATGATGAGGTACTAGGAATATTGTGGTATTCTCAATCACTTAGAATATGATAGATTCCAACCACTAAGAGAATGGTAGTTCCCAGGCTCTAGGACAGTGGTAGTTTCTAGCTACTATGAATATAGTGGTTAGTTTCCAGCCACTGGTAGTGTGACAGCTAATTTATGGCAACTAAGAATATGGCCCTTAATTCCAAGCCAAGCAATTGTACTTTTAAGCTGAAGTACCTCTAAGAATGTGTTTAGTCACAACAGGAGCATAAATCACATCATCATCATCATCATTATCATCGTTTAACGTCCGCCTTCCATGCTAGCATGGGTTGGACGACTTGACTGAGGACTGGCGAACCAGATGGCTGCACCAGGCTCCAATCTGATCTGGCAGAGTTTCTACAGCTGGATGCACTTCCTAACGTCAACTACTCCGAGGGTGTAGTGGATGCTTTTACGTACCACCGGCACGAGGGCCAGTCAGGCAGTACTGGCAACAGCCAGAATATTACTAGTATATTGTTTAGTTTTCTGATTTCAGTCAAAGGACTTCTGGCATATTGGAACCCTGTCTGCAAAAGTTTCAGTCAATAATATCGACCACTCCCCCATTACTGGGTCTTGCACTATTTTATCCATATCTTTCAAATAATGGCTCACCATATTGAGTTACGTCCCTTCATTGAATTATGTTTCTTTAGAGACATGTATGTCACAAAATGTTCATAGACATGTAATGTATTGCATTACCTTACATTGCTAATACTGTATTTCCATACATACATGCATATACACTTACATTCATTTTTGTTTCTACAGCACACATTGAGAAACATTGCAGTGTGTGTGTGTGTGTATATATATATATACCTCTGGTATTTGAGTACTCTTTTTTCCACCTTGTTGCACATTTCATGTGCTTACTCCGGTATATATACATATATATATATATATATATATATATATATATATATATATATATATATATATATATATATGTATGTATATATATATGTTCTGGTGTTTGCTAAATTTTTTCTAGAGAACATATTTTCTTTGTGGTTAGATCGTGGATGATCTCTTTCTAGCATATCGGATGTCCACTTAGTGGTCATCCCTTCTTATACGCATATATATATATATATATATATATATATATATATATATAAAAATACAGTGTACATTTAAACACATAAGAGGTATCCATCATAGGATTCCTTCATGCTAGAAAGAACAGCTAAGTTCTAAACCACTATTAGGGATAAAATTTCGAAGGGAATGAAAAATAAAAACATTTACCATCTTTTCTTTTTCTTTTTCCCATCAGATGCTCATACTTATTGCAGTGGTCCTTCAGTTTTTCTCACTCCTTCAAAAGAACTTGGAAGGTTAGGCCTCCAACCGAACCTTTCACGATACCCTTAAAGCCAGTAACTTCTCGGCACCCCCTTGTATATATGTATGAATAGAGAGATAGAACAATCTTGTATACTGTTTCTCATCTACCAGACTTCACTTCCGAGCCTTTGGTCAAACTTAGTCTATAGTAGAAGACATTCAAAGCACTGCATTGTGGGATTGGATCTGGATCCATGGCACATATAAATAATAAACACCAAGTTGAAAAGTGCTATGTTCATGGTGGAAAAAAATCAAGGAAGATGGAAGAACTGGTGTGATTTGAAAAAGTGGATGTTAAAATGATGATAATGATGTGTACCATGATGATTTGTAATTTTTTTTACTTCTTACTCTTTTAGGTATTGTAAGATGCAGCATTTGGTTGAGATGAAGCTAAGAATGGATGAAGCAATGGCCATATTGTCTACTCTTGGGGGTGGATATTCTGCCTTAGGGGAGTATTATGAAAATCATGTATGTATTTGATTTTAACTTAGATTTCAAATATGTTAATGATATTTAAATTTATAATGTGAATTATTTAATTTGATATACATTTTCATGCACAAAATTGAAATGTACTTTGGCACAAGAACCTATTTTAAATAACAATTTTATTTTAGAGAATATTTAAAATGCAGGTATTTTAAAGAATACAGTAGTGTAGTTTTACTCTTTTACTTGTTTCAGTCATTTGACTGTGGCCATGCTGGAGCACCGCCTTTAGTTGAGCAAATCGACCCCAGAACTTATTCTTTGTAAGCCTGGTACTTATTCTATTAGTCTCTTTTGCCGAACCGCTAAGTTACGGGGATGTAAACACACCAGCATCGGTTGTCAAGCGATGTTGGGGGGACAAACACAGACGCACAAACATATACACACACACACATACATATATACGACGGGCTTCTTTTAGTTTCCATCTACCAAATCCACTCACAAGGCTTTGGTTGGCGCTAGGCTATAGCAGAAGACACTTGCCCAAGGTGCCATGCAGTAGGACTGAAACCGGAACCATGTGGTTGGTAAGCAAGCTACTTACCACACAGCCACTCCTACGCCTATGTTGTTATTTTGTAGACTGGTTCATGGCATCATTTAACCCTTTAGCATTCAAATTATTCTGTTAAATGTAATGCTTATCTATTCTGCAACTGGAACCTGTGCTGGTGGTACATAAAAAGCACCCATTATACTCTTGGAGTGGTTGGTGTTAAGAAGGACATCTAGCCATAGAAACCATGCTAAATTAGATTGGAACCTGGTCTAGCCCTCCAGCTTACCAGTTACAGTCAAATCATCTAACCCATGTCAGCATAGAAAGCAGATGCTAAATGATGATGAATTTGTTTTGATCTAATGATGCATTATCTTGTCGCTTCAAGATTTCAATGATGTGATTGTATATTTTTGAATGGCATTGTATGGTAGGTGCAAAAGGCTAGATTTAGCTGGTTTGAACACAAAACAGGTAGAATATATTTAGGCTTGATGTAGCCAGTTTAAGTGCTAAAGGGTTAAATTTCTCTAATTCTAATGTTTCAAAATCAAATTATATTTTCTACTTTTCAAAAACTTCTTAGTATTATTATATTATTGTTTAGAGTCTTATTCTTGTAATTTCACTTCATTGTTATTTCTTCTTCGGAAATAATTATTTAATGATCTTATTTCTAATTAAGTGTAACTCTGATTTTGTCTTCTCAACAGTCTTTGGAAGCTTTCAACATTGCTGTAAAACAACTGCAGATTGCATTGAAATCTACTGATCCACTGAGTGTTTCCCGCTGCTATCTCTACATTGCACTCAGTCTTATGCAACGAGGCTATCTTCATTGTTCACGTGCCATAATCAGGTAACATCAGACACTTATCAGAGTTTTCTGTTGTTCACTTGTTGGACGATTTGACTGGGCTGGCACACTGGAAGGCTGTGCCAGGCTCCAGTCTGATTTGGCAGGGTTTTCTGTAGATGGATGCCCTTCCTAACGCCAACCACTCTGAGAGTGTAATGGGTCCTTTTATGTGCCACTGGTACAGGTGCCATTTGTGTGACTGGGGTGTGTTTATGTGCTACTGGTATGGGTGCCAATTTGTGTGACTCCGGTATCTCCCAAGACTGATTTTGCTTGGCTTGATGGGTCTTCTTCTCAAGCATGGCATGATGCCAAAGGTCTTGGTCATTGCCTCCAGAACAACAATATAATGAAGTATGATGTATCAAATGTGGGATGCTCAGTAACTGAACGATTTTTAGCCCTTTAAGGGTTTGGACTGGGTCACCTTCACCTCAGAACTTATACCTAAGTCGCTCCATCAAAGATTGGTTCTCATCTGCCTCTTGTTTATCACAGTCTTCCAGGCTATAACAAAGGAATTTAAGACTGGTTCTCCATAGGAGCTCCTGTATGCTGATGACTTTGTTCTTACAGCTGAATCTCTACTAGAATTAGAGAAGAAATTTTAGGTGTGGAAACAAGGTGTAGAATCAAAGGGCCTAAGAGTTAATTTAGCAAAGACCAAAGTCCAAGTGAGTAGGAAAGCAGACAAATCACCAATCCCTTCAGGAAGACCACCTCTGCTTGACATGTAGAAAAGGTGTAGGTTGGAACTCCATACTGTGTTCCCAGTGCAAGTTTTGGACACATAAGAGAAGCAGTGGTATCCCAGGAAGGTTACCACAGAAAGCTTCTATGTGGAAGATGTAATGGTATAATAAACACTAAGAATCTACAGAAAATAGACATTCTCAAATGTCTGGGCAGGGGATCCTTAGAAGTAGTAGATAGCTTCTGTTACCCAGGCAATGAAGTTAGCTGTGGAGAATGCTCTGGAAGTGTAGTTGCTAGAATAAAAATGGGCTGGGAAAAGTTTAGAGAGCTACTACATTTGTTGGTAATGAAGGACCTCTCCCTCAGAGTGAAAGGTAGATTGCATGATACCTGTGTATAGACAGCTGTGCTATATCGCAGTGAAGCATGGATTGTACTTGCAGAGAGGACATGCAAAGGCTTGAAAGAACTAAAGCCAGCATGCTCTGTTGGGTAATGTCCAGTGTGCACATATGGCAAACTGTAAATGATGTAAGAGAAAAAATGGCTATATGAGGTATCAGATATTGTGTGCAAGAGAGAAGACTGCACTGGTATGGTCATGTGATGAGTACAAGGACAGCTGCATAAAGCTGATCAACCGTGGAAAAGGTAGACCCAGAAAGATGGGTGATAAAACTGATGAGAAATGATCATCAGATGTTGAGTCTCACAGAGGAGATGACAAGGGACCAAGACTTCTGGTGATTTGCTGTGCATGAAAAGCCACATCAAGCTACATCCACAAGAAGTCACATCCATGCATCCAGGCATGTCCTTTATAGCCATGCCTCACCACCTGACATACATACATAATCTGTCCTATGTCAAAACTCCCTCCACAACACATCTTCCTAACCCATGATCACCACCTGTTGCAGACCTCTTCACTACCTGCACACTCTCCATTCCCCTTACATATCTACCACACTCACCTCCCAGCCACTCCAATTTCCCTTATTACAATTTGCTACTCTCACTTCTTCCCCCATCTCTCAGACTCTTCCCTCACACTCTTATGGAATATCTCCCTCTGTTCTCTCTGTACCACTTATACTCCCCTTACTGTTCCTCCACATCTCTCTTTCTCTCTCTCTTTCATTCTTTTCTACTCTAGGCACAAGGCCCAAAATTTTGGGGAGGTGGGAGCCAGTCGATTAGATCGACCTCAGTACACAACTGGTACTTATTTAATCGACCCCGAAAGGATGAAAGGCAAAGTCGAGCTCGACGGAATTTGAACTCAGAACGTAACAGCAGACGAAATACTGCTAAGCATTTTGCCTAGCGTGCTATTGTTTCTACCAGCTCGCCGCCTTCTCTTTCATTGTCTCTCTTTATCTTTCTCCCTGAGTCTGTCTCTTCTTCCTCTCCTTTCCTTTCCTGCTGGAGTAGCTGAGTATCTCCTCTATAGTAAGACACCTATCTCTATCCCTCTATCATATTTTAACCTTTCAAATGGCACAAAACCATCTTCCTTACTTCCAATCCCTCACCCAGCTGAGAGGTCTTCATTTTTGGCTTGTTACTTGGTGACTCCAGTGTTATTGGTGCCTCATAAAAAGACCAGTGCTGGTGCCACATAAAATGCACCCAGCATACTCTGTAAAGTGGTTGGTATTAGAAAGGGTATCTAGCTGTAGAAACCATGCCAAAGCAGACAATGGAACCTGATGTAGGTCTCTGGCTTGTCAGCTCCTGTTAAACTGTCCAACCTATGCCAACATGGAAGAAGGATGATGGTATATAGATATATATATGTATGTGTATGTACTGAGTGTATATTTTATATGCCTATGGTGTGTTCTGTGTAAATTATACTGCATGTGTATCACTGTCTACTCATTGTGTTCTGACTGTATATTATACTGCATGTGTATCACTGTCTACTCATTATTGTGTTCTGACTGTATATTATACTGCATGTGTATCACTGTCTACTCATTATTGTGTTCTGACTGTATATTATACTGCATGTGTATCACTGTCTACTCATTATTGTGTTCTGACTGTATATTATACTGCATGTGTATCACTGTCTACTCATTATTGTGTTCTGACTGTATATTATACTGCATGTGTATCACTGTCTACTCATTATTGTGTTCTGACTGTATATTATACTGCATGTGTATCACTGTCTACTCATTATTGTGTTCTGACTGTATATTATACTGCGTATATATCATATATGATATGATATATAATATGATATTAATTATGTCTTACATGAAATATTGTCAACAATATTTTAATCTTTGCTTTATTTTAATCTTTCCATTTTTCAGAAAGCAGTTTTTATTTGCCAAAAGCCATGTGATCCAAGACGGACGTTTAATAGCAATGTGCCATGGACTTTGGGCTAAACTGGGTTTCTTGTACCATCTGAGGAATCTGAAGAAGAAAGGTTTACAATACAGCACAGACGCAGAAATGGACAATGTCCTATATTCTCCCTCCACTTACCCTAACCAAAATTGTTGCAATCTTCAGTTGGCACCCTGTAGTTCTTGATGATTCTTTCACTTTAGCTGTTGCACTGAAAGAACTGATTCACAGAGTAAATTCTAGAATTTCATTTAATTGGAAAGATTTCTTGTCAGAATTCTTTGTGAAAATTCTAGTATATGAAAATATTTTAGAGCCCAATTATTTTTGCCAACTTCAAGTATAATGCAAAATTGTGTTCATGAGTTTTCATTGGAGTATTTTGATTCTTGAGGTGTTTGGAAAATAATGGAACCCCTCAGAGTTTTGTCTCCTTTATAATTTTTATATAATTCATATTTGCAGCATTATCTCCTATTTTAATTCTGCATGATTTATTTTGACTACCAGTGTTTTATCCCTGGTTGAAATCTCCCCTGATATATTACACACTGATTACAGCTTGAATAATAAGATTTGTGTTTCATCCATGTAACATTCCAATGGTTTATTATAATATTATACAATAACAGACCTTTGCTCTTGTTTCTGACAGTCATCAACAACATTCCACTTTTTAGATGTTCAAAATGACAATATAAAGTGATAAGGTGTCTTGAAGAAGTTTACATCCCATTGCAAGTAGTGTGCGGTTTCCTTGCACACAGAACTGAGCTTATCACTGGAACTGAACTGAACATATCATGTATTTAACTAACTGAAGTGAGATTTCAAGAAGTTTCAGTAATGAAGCAAGGAGTACAACTAGCTCTACTTTATGGTTAATGTCTGTGAAGCCAACTCACACAAAAATAAAAACATTATTGTATTGATACAAACAATGAACTGAGTGGACAGCCATGACGAAGTGTTAGCTGTTCTAATGTCATCTTCTTCTTGAGGGCGATTGATAGCAGAATCTGTAGAGCTGCAGGTAAAATACCTGTGGTATTTATTTACATCCCGTTCTCTGTTCAAATCCTGCTGGAATTGACTTTCTTTGCCATTCATCCTTCTCAGGGTCGATTTGAAATAGATTTGGCTGCTATTTCAAGCAGGTCTGAACAGTTTAAAAGATTATGATCCATGTAGGAATCAAATAAAAACCAGAGGAAACTCTGCTGGAAGTTTCAAGCATGTGTGATGTGCATATCATATTTGAAAAGTTGTGTCTATCCTCTTATTGCCAAACTTGCTAACATTTGACTTTTGATTTTATTTTAATAACATCAGGAAAAAAAATGTTGAGGAATTCATCGAGCTTCAATTCATTTTCGCAGTTGTCAATGTGATTTCTTAAGGTACATTCAAGAGGATACCTTGAGGTATACCTACGAAAGTGTCAAGTAAAAATTCTGGTTAATCATGGAGTTATTTCCCTTGCTATATACTTTCATGTTAGTGTCCGCGCGCGTGTGTGTGAAAGCGAGGGAGAAAGAAAGAGAGTGGGAGAGAAAGACTACGCATATGTAAGATAGTGTATGAGTGAAAATATGTGACAAAGTATATGTGCCTGTTTTTGCTTTTTATCAATCCTATTAGAAATGCAGTTGTTTTTTAAGTGTTTATATATATATATATATATATATATATATATATATAATCATAAATATATAGGGATTGACAGTAACCTGCTTCTCCAACATACTGAGAATTCAGAAATAGCAGTCAAAGAACTACTGATTTCAAAACTACAAATTACTCTAGATTGATAGCGATTTTGATACACACAGAACAAAAAACAATTGTTTTTTGTTCTGTGTGTATCAAAAATATCGCTATCAATCTAGAGTAATAATTTGTAGTTTTGAAATCAGTAGTTCTTTGACTGCTATTTCTGAATTCTCAGTATGTTGGAGAAGCAGGTTACTGTCAATCCCTATATATTTATGATTATAAATTATTTACCGAAAAAGGTTTTTTTCATACTGAGCTACCCGGCAGAATTGTTAATTATTAATTTTATTACTAAGTGATGATTCCCTGCCCTGCATATCTATCTATATATATATATATATATATTTATGTGTGTGTGTGGATGTTGATATTATAGTGCTTCGCTTGTCATAATCTGAATAAAACTACGAGAAGTTGTTTACATTGGGTTGGCAACAAGAGGCGCACCCACTGTGAAACCCTGCGTCGGATAATGTCCAGGTTTGCATGGAAAATAAACACTAAGAAAAAGTTGAAAAAAATTCATTGTTTAGAAGCTCTGTGTGTTTGCGTGTGCGCGCAGGTATGGCTGTATAATTAGAAACAGGTGAGGATTGGTGACAGGAAAGGTATAGGAGCCATGGAAATCTGTCTTTGCAAACTCTGTCCAACCCATGCAAGCGCGGAAAAGTGCATTTTCAAAACGACAATGATGGTGTTCATTTATTCAACGCCTGTTTTCCTCGTTTGCTTACGTTGGAAGGGGAAGTAACTCGAGGCAGAATTTTACAGCCAGACTCCCTTTCTGTTCTTTATTTACAAGTAAGGGGTTTTATATATCTGTTTTTATCTTTTACTTACTTCAGCCACTGGACTGCAGTCATGCTGGGTCACTACCTTGAAGGGCTTAGTCAGACAAATTAACCATAGTACTGATTGTTTTTTTAAAGTCTGATACTTATTCTGTTGGTCTCTATTGGTCGATTACTAATTTATGGGGATGTAAACAAACCAGCACAAGTTGTCAAGCAGGGAGGACGAACACAGACACATTTATATGCACGCCCACACATATATACATACATGCATACTTATATATACATATATATATCATCATCATCATCATCATCATCGTTTAACGTCCGCTTTCCATGCTAGCATGGGTTGGACTGTTTGACTGGGGACTGGTGAGCCACATGGCCGCATCAGGCTCCAATCTGATCTGGCAGAGTTTCTACAGCTGGATGCACTTCCTAACGCCAACCACTCAGAGAGTGTAGTGGGTGCTTTTACGTGCCACCAGCACGAGGGCCAGTCAGGCAGTACTGGTAATGGCCACGCTCAAATAGTGTTTTTTCGTGTCACCTGTACAGGAGCCAGTCCAGTGGCACTGGCAACGACCTTGCTCAAATGCTGTTTTTCATGTACCACCGGCATGGGGGGCAGTCAGCGGCCCTGGCAACGATCATGCTTGGATGGTGCACAGATGCCAGTCATGCGGTGCTGTCATTGGAAATGTGCTGTGCGTGAGAAGACCCGGCAAGCCAAGTGAGATCGTTGCCAGTGCCCCTGGACTGGCTCTTGTGCGGGTGGCACATAAGATGTACCATCCTGAGCGTGACCGTTGCCAGTACCGCCTGACTGGCCTTGTAGGGTTTTCGAGCGAGATCGTTGCCAGTGCCCCTGGACTGGCTCTTGTGCGGGTGGCACATAAAAGACACCATTTTGAGCGTGGCCGTTTTCGTGCGGGTGACACGTAAAAGCACCCACTACACTCTCTGAGTGGTTGGCGTTAGGAAGGGCATCCAGCTGTAGAAACTCTGCCAAATTAGATTGGAGCCTGGTGTAGCCATCCGATTGCACCAGTCCTCAGTCAAATCGTCCAACCCATGCTAGCATGGAAAGCGGACGTTAAACAATGATGACGATGATGATGATGATACGAACGTTGACTCTTACGAAGGCAAAGTGACTGAGGACCTTCGAGCATTGGGCCTGACAGAGGCAAAGTGGCTGAGTTCCTCTTGAGTGTTGGGCCTTACGGAGGCGAGATGCCTGAGTTCCTTTTGTGTGAGCATCACAGATGCAATGACCAAGACCTTTGGCATTATGTCGTGCTTGAGGAAACCCATCAAGCCGAGCAAAATTGCAGTCGTGGCAGATACCGGTGTCACACAAATGGCACTCTTTGCTGGTGACTCGTAAAAGCACCCATTACACTCTCAGAGTGGTTGGCATAAGGAAGGGCATCCAGCCGTAGAAAACCACACCAAATCAGACTGGATCCTGGCACAGCCTTCCAGCTTACCAGCCCAGTCAAACCGTCCAACCCATGCCAGCATGGACGTTGGATGTTAAATGATGACGATGACATATATGTATATGCTGGTGCCATGTAAAATCACCCGGTACACTCTGTAAATTGGTTGGTATTAGGAAGGGCATATAGCTGTAGAAACCATGCCAAAACAGGTAACTGGAATGTGGTGCATTTCTCTGGTTTGCCAGCTCCTGTCAAACTGTCCAACCCATGGACGTTTAATGATGATGATGATGGCGATGACAAACTTCTATACAGTTTCTGTCTTTCAAATTTACTCACAGAATTGGTTGGCCTGGAGTTAAAGTAAAAGACATTTTCTCAAGGTTCTGTGCTGTGGGAATGACCCTGAAATTGCATGGCTGCAAGGTGAAATTCTTAACCACATAGCTATACCGGCACTAACTCTCTCTCTCTCTCTCTCTCTCTCTCTCTCTCTCTCTCTCTCTCTCACACACACACCTAAGTTTCTATTTAACCCTTTAGCATTTAAATGGCCATATTTGGTCAAAATATTCTACCTTTTTTATGTTCAAACTGGCCAGATCTGGCCTCTCACATCTACCCTAAAATGTCATTCTAAAAATATACAATCACATCATCGAAATCTCAAAGCTACAAGATCATGCATAATTAATCTGAGACAATGGGAACAATAAATAAGCAGAACATTTGACAGAGTAATCTGAATGCTAAAAGGTTAAGTTTGTGAAAGCAATATTAAGAATAATAGCAAAACATTTACTGATGAAGAAACTCAATACTGATGGGAGAGTTAAATGTATTTTAACAATCAATTTGACTGTTGAAGAAGCTGGCAGGTGAAACTTAGTCTCAATCAAAATGAATTCTATTATACATTCTCATTGTTTTAATACCCACCTTTACATGCTCATAGGGATCAATCAGTCAGAAAAAACTTTGCTGTAGCAGATATTTTTGTGACCAGCTACTCTTTCTGTTGTTGCCAGCTCCCACCTATTTTCAAATAATATAATATTCCCTCAGTCCTTCAAACAACGAACAACTTATCTTTCCTCTCATCACCCATATTGTGCATTCTTCACCAGACTCTGCACTGATTGCTAGGCTCAGTCTTGCCTTCTCAGAATGTTGTACTGCTGCAGTTTTCTCATTGTCCATGTTTTTCCTGTAGCAGTCAACTTGCAATTTCTGAGAGGAGCAACTGCCCCTGTCTCTAGCCCCTACAGCTGTTTCTGAGAGGAGCAACTGCATTGGTCTTGGTGGGTCAGCAAAAGTACAGCCTCTTACTTTAGACCAAAGCCACGCACGCGCGCGCGCACGCACACACACACACACACACACACACACACACACACACACACACACACACACACACTATATGTGTAGAATATAAAGCAGAAATTTCACAGGTAGATCATAATTTATTTACTTTTAATAGCTATCTCATTAAGAATAAACATCAATTCTATAAATATATAATTAAGATACATCATGAATTAATTTAAAGTAATATTTATCCCAAATCATCAAGAATATTGTAATCATTGCTTGTTATAAATCCACTGAATTTACTGCCATGTTATAATGTTAATGACCGGTTATTAATTTGGCTCTTAATTATTGTGGATATATATTATTTTTGATGTTTTATTCATCATCTCTTTTTATAGGTATATATAATGTATGTGGAGGCATGTGGTGAGTAGTTAGAGGTGTTGGACTCCTGATTGTAAGATTGGAGTTTCAATCCCTGCTCAGGGCAACACACTGTGCTTTTGAGCAAAACACTTCATTTCACCTTGGTCCAGTTTACTCAAATGGCAAAAGTGTTCTACAACAAGTTGTTAAGATCACACTGCCTCTCCAGATTATCCACCTCTTCCTCCTTTTCCTTCTCTCTGGACTTTTTCCTCTTTCTAACAAAGATCTATGCTTGAAATGTCATTTCTACTCCTATTTTTCAGTCTAAAACTTTCACTGAGCATTAATCTAATTTACTCACTGTGTATGTCCAATCGACTTTTGTTGTTTCTTCCCTGCATTATTGTTTTTGTTCTTGGATTTACATACATACATTATTTACATACATACATTATTTACATACATACATTACACACACACACACGTAGTGAGAATCAATGTTAACTCCAAACTTGTTTATTGTAAGAGATATGGTTTGTATGATGTAACTGTAGTAAAATCTACAATTTACCCACTTGCTCAGTTGTATGACAGGCCAGTACCTTGGAAGAGAATTTTGAGCTGTGTAAATATAAGAGGAGGTATAGGAGGCGGGGTGAGGGTCCAAAATTTCATCTTTAAAAAATCTTTAATCTTGGGTGGTTTTTATTGTTTAGCTTCTGATTGACCATAAACATACAGAAGTATGATTGAAGGCATTCCAGTTTTACACATCACGTTTTTTTAGTGATATCTAGGATTCCTATTTCATCTGCTGTGTCAATTTCTCTTTTACTCTTTTACTTGTTTCAGTCATTTGACTGTGGCCATGCTGGAGCACCGCCTTTAGTCAAGCAAATCGACCCCAGGACTTATTCTTTGTAAGCCTAGTACTTATTCTATCGGTCTCTATTGCCGAACCGATAAGTTACGGGGACATAAACACACCAGCATCGGTTGTCAAGCGATGTTGAGGGACAAACACAGACGCACAAATATATACACACACATGCATATATATATATATATATATATATAATTATGTGTATTTCTTCTATCTTAATGAATAAAAATTCTTCTGATAGAATAAATGGGTCAATAGAAACCAATGTAGCAAAGAACACAAAATAACTGTGGTTTAGTTCCTGTTTTTAAGGCAGGAACTCCTTGAAATTTTGGGTATTTGAGTATATTTAAGAATTTAAGGAATGGAGAAAACGCATGTTATAATTGCATACTTTATTCCTACATATGTTTCAAAGGATTACATGATTCCCATGCTTTCCCTGATGAGAAGGTTACAATTTTAATATCAAAGATCCCTATGGATCACACAGGTTGTAATCCTTTGAAACATATGTAGGAATAAAGTATGCAATTATAACATGCGTTTTTTCCATTCCTTAAATTCTTATATATATATATATATATATATATATATAAAATAAATGCGGCCTTTTTAAAGCCTAGTCAAGCTCATGGGCCCGGTTTCCCGGTTACAATGGCATATGTGTTTCCCAGTTGGACAGGACGCCAGTCCATCGCAACATTGCTCATTTTTGCTAGCTGAGTGGACTGGAGCAACGTGAAATGAAGTGTTTTGCTCAAGAACACAACGCGTCGCCCGGTCCAGAAATTGAAGCCACAATCTTACGATCATGATGCTGACACCCTAACCACTAAGCCACGCACCTCCACACACACACACACACACACACACACACACACACATATACGACGGGCTTCTTTCAGTTTCCATCTACCAAATCCACTCACAAGGCTTTGGTCGACCTGAGGCTATAGTAGAAGACACTTGCCCAAGGTGCTACGCAGTGGGATTGAACCTGGAACCATGTGGTTGGTAAGCAAGCTACTTACCACACAGCCACTCCTATGCCTAATTAATGATTTGAAGAAGACTTAGCTTTTTTTTCTGTAACAACAATGTAGAACAGGGTTGGAGAAACCTTTGTAGTATCAGAGGTAAATTGGGAGTTTGTAAGAATCGGAGCTATTATATCTGCACTGAGAAAAATAATGAATCATTATGTTTACAAATCCATTGGTCTATAACTTATTTTCAGTTACTGTTTTGGCCTTAAGGATTGGTCTTCCCTCTGTACCTGATATAAAGGTTCCTTCGGCCATTGCTAGTACCGCCTGACTGGCCTTTGTAGGATTTTCGAGCGAGATTGTTGCCAGTGTCCCTGGACTGGCTCTTGTGCGGGTGGCACATAAAATACACCATTTTGAGCGTGGCCGTTGCCAGTACCGCCTGACTGGCCTTTGTGCCGGCGGCACGTAAAAGCACCCACTACACTCTCTGAGTGGTTGGCGTTAGGAAGGGCATCCAGCTGTAGAAACTCTGCCAAATCAGATTGGAGCCTGGTGTTGCCATCCGGTTTCACCAGTCCTCAGTCAAATCGTCCAACCCATGCTAGCATGGAAAGCGGACGTTAAACGATGATGATGATGATGATGATTAACTAACGTGTCTTAAGCTTACATGTATTCAGGATTTTTGAGACAGGTAAACTACCCACCTCGTATGATTTTGTACTGTTGGCTGGTTCTTCACAAAGCTATGTTATAATTGCTGTAATATTGTGAGGTCCTTCTTTTGACCAGTGTCATGACTACACTAACATAACAAGGTTTATGTAATTAATGGTTGTCTGTAAAAAGTAAGAAATCAATAAAATCAGTCACTATGATTGGTCAAAGGTGATCCTTTTCTGATTAATAACAGTCCTTTGAGAGACGATGGTCAAATACCTTACAGTACAATATATGTCATCAGGTGCCATTTATCCACTTGAGGACTTTAATGAAATCTCAAGAGGCCATTTGAAGTTTGAACAAAGAATGATGACTGTCTTATCAAAGAAATACTTCATCATAGGTTGATAATGATGTAAGAATTCTTGAGAGAGTATGGAATGGAATGGGGAAGTAAACCATTATACCTTCATACCTCTTACTACCACTTCTACCACCGAAACTGAGAATGTTGTTGTTATGTGTAACTTATATGTATGGAAATCCGTATATGGTGTATGGATATAACAATAAACTGTATTGAGAGAAACCAGGAGCTTTAAAATAAAAAAAATAAAATGGGGAAAAGTGTTATCTACTAAAAAAATACTAAATTATTCTTAAAACATTGGAACCTATGTTACTGAGTTCTGCAGGAAATTATTAAAGCGGTGTTTATGGAAAAAAAAAACAAAACATATTTATAATAAAAATATTCCAATGCATTGTTTAAATTGTTTGTTTATTTCAAAGTTGAATGCTTTGAATAGAGAAGAATGGATTTTTACTTGTTGATTTTTGTTCTAAAGAGTTGATCATTGTTGTTTAGCTTCAGTTCTGACCTGATCAAGTAGTTTTACGATCAAAAGCATTCCAGCTGTACCACCCCTGGCTCATCCTACATTTTTTCAAGACAGCATGATGTGATTGAGAAGAGCGAAATTTGACTGCTATTTTTAAGAGCTCGAGGCTTCTTTATTGACGTCGATGGCTTTTGCAGTTACTTGTAAATAGTTGGGGATGGTTTATTATTGACTATTTAACTGTTTTTTTTTTTCAGAAAATTTCTAGACTCTATTTTTAATCTCAATTCTGCAAAAATATATTTGAGTCAGAAGTGATTCACTTTTGAATGGAGTCCAAGACTGTTTTAAACACCAAGATGAGTGGTTGACTGGAATAAATATTTGATATTGAAGTGTATGCATCAATTTGAGAGAAAAAAAATTGAAACCTGACCATTAAACAGGAATGTACTGATTACACCATAGAGTGCCTACTGATCCTTTTCAATAAAATTCATCAGTTTGATTTCTTCTTTACCAAGAGGGCAATAGACAGTGACTCAGGAAACACAAATAGATGAAAAGTCTTGTTGATGATGATGATGTTTTAACATCCATTTTCCAAGCTGGCATGAGTTGGATGATTTGATAGGAGCTGGCAAACTGGAGGACTGTACCAGGCCCCAATCGTCTGTTTTGGCATGGTTTCTACCATTGGGTGCCAACCACTTTACAGAATGTACTGGGTGCTTTTTACATGGTGCTGGCATGGGTGCTAGTCATGGGATACCAGAATGGATGCTTATTACAGAGCACCAATATGGGTACTTTTTTAGGGTACTGATACAGCTTCCACGACCTCATCTCATTTTAATGTTTGGAGATAATTGAAACGATTGTTGGTGCCTTTGTTGGTTGGAAGAGACTGGATATGCTTTTGCACTTATTTGGTGCATATGTGTATAAAATGGTGGTGGTGGGCCTTGTGTTATATGAAGAGGGGAAATTTTGATGGAGATGAACTTTATGCATACAGTGTGGAGCTGGCTGCAAAAGAAGGGAAGTACATGTGAAGGCTTTCAATGAGGGAGTACTGCTAGTAGCATATTGGGATTTTCTGGTAGTGTATCTAGGACTACATTATTCAATGTACCTTTTACAAAATGGTAAAGTGTCATTTGAGGGAAACTTGTTGCTACTTCTAGCTGGCAAGGAAACCATGTGGAGCAGTGGTTCTCAATGATTTTATAACTGTGGACCCCTCTGATTCCTATTTTATATGGATGGGACCCCATAGCCATTTGATGTTTAAGATGTCCTATTATCTCTTTTACTCTTTTACTTGTTTCAGTCATTTGACTGGGGCCATGCTGGAGCACTGCCTTTAGTCAAGCAAATCGACCCCAGGACTTATTCTTTGGAAGCCTAGTACTTATTCTATCGGTCTCTTTTGCCGAACCGCTAAGTTACAGGGACGTAAACACACCAGCATCGATTGTCAAGTGATGTTGGGGGGACAAACACAGACACACAAACACACACACACACACACACACACACATATATATACATAAACATATATACGACGTGCTTCTTTCAGTTTCTGTCTACCAAATCCACTCAAGGCTTTGGTCGGCCCGAGGCTATAGTAGAAGACACTTGCCCAAGGTGCCATGCAGTGGTAATGAACCCAGAACCATGTGGTTGGTAAGCAAGCTACTCACCACACAGCCACTCCTGCGCCTATAAATTATATCAATTTGTTGAGATACTCATGAAGACCTGTTCTTCACAGCAGAAATGTCAAAGCCATTCTTCCTGGTGAAGAGGATTGGCTTACAAGAGTCTTGCATCAGTGCCACATAAGAGGCACCCATGCTGGCGCTACATAAAAAGCAATCATACAGGTGGCACATAAAACCACTCATGTGGTACCATGTTAAAAGTACCCAGCAAGCACACATTGTAATAAAAGTGGTTGGCGTTAGGAAGGGCATCCGGCTGTAGAAACCAAGCCAAATCAGACTGGAGTCTGCTACAACTCTCCAGTTTACCAACTCTAGTGAAAACCATCCAACTCCTGCCAGCATGGAAAATGAATGTTAAATGAAGATGACGATGATACTTTTGCAACAAAATCTTATATGGATCCCCAAAGGTTTGAGAACCACTGATGTAGAAGGTCCTTTGTGCCCTTGACCTTGTACAATTGCAGCTACAATTGGGGCCAGTGTGTAAGTATAATCATTGGAGAAAACAATGGTTAATGTATGACTCACAGTATTCCCTTAGCTGTAGGTCTGTATTCTAATACTAAAAAAATAGGCCAAGATGAACATCTAAAGGCATTATTTGGGTTAATGAATTTTCTGCCTTTATCTGTCATACATTGGCTGATTAGCAATACTAATTGTTTTCCTCATGAAATAAATACAATGTTAGCAACTGTTTATTGTGAGTAATTACCATTCTTAAATTCTGCTAGGTCTGCATTACTGGGAGAGGCTTTCAGTTTGGTGCAATATTCTGTCACATGATTCAATGTTTATAGGATGGTGATAGTATTGGTGCTGTTGTTGTTGTTGATAGTCAAGGCATTAGAGGATGTGGTTGTATTTTAGAAACGATGGCGAAGGTGGTAATGATTGTTATGGAGCTGTTGGAGGTGAAGGTGGAGGCGCTTGTAAATCATGACATTGATGAGGATTAAGATAGCTGTGGTGGTGATGATGGAGGTGGTGGTGATGAGGTGGTGGTGGTGGTAGCTGAAGTATGATGGTGATGGCGGGGGTGATAGTGATGATGGCATTACTAGTGGCATTGGTGGAGGCAACAATGGCTATGGTGGTTGTAGTGGTAGCAGTAATGATGGTGGTGGTTGTGGTGTAAAATGGTTGTAATATTTATTTCAGTGGTGATTGCCACATTAATGACAGTGATATTTTGGAAGACAACAATAGTGATGATGATGATGATGATGATGATGATGATGATATTTCTTTTCAGTAATTAGTGTTGTGCTAATTAAGACACCATTTTTTTACTAAAGCAGGGCAAAGTCAAAGCGCCTAACTAACTGTCTTAAAGCATTTAATGTTAGTCCCCTCAAGCCTGAGTTCAGATTCTGCTTTTTTGTCAACTTCACTTTTAATAATCACCCTTGAACCCAATGGAATAACCACCAGCAATATTCTTTTATTCTTTTATTCTTTTATTCCTTTACTTGTTTCAGTCATCTGACTGTGGCCATACTGGAACACTGCCTTTAGTTGAACAAATCGACCCCAGGACTTATTCTTTATAAGCTTAGTACTTACTCTATTCAACTCTTTTACCGAACTGTGAAGTTACCGGGGATATAAACACACCAAATCGGTTGTCAAACACAGATACACAAATACACACATACACACATATATACATATATATATATACGATGGGCTTCTTTCAGTTCCTGTCTACCAAATTCACTCACAAGGCTTTGGTCAGCCTGAGGCTATAGTAGAAGAAACTTGTTCAAGGTGCCATGCAGTGGGACTGAACCTGGAACAATGTGGTTGGGAAACAAGCTTCTTACCACACAGCCACTCTTATGCCTATGAAGTTTATTAAACTATCTGTGCCTTCCACTACAAGATAATTGACTCTGAAGCTGAATGGCTAAAAATTTTGCTTTGTATTCCTGAGATTCCATGTTCAATCCCAAAGAAGGTTGAAGGCTATTGCTTGTATATGAATTCTGCCAAATGTGAGCTTTCTTTTCAGGTACATGATGCTGCTGTCCACCCATCCCAGGGTTTCACGGGCCCAAACCTCCCACATCCTCAGGGTTGGCTCACTCAACGTGAGCACATTGAAAGGTAGGTCTGGTGCGATTGTTGAGATGCTTGAACGGAGATGTGTAGATTTGTGCTGCATCCAAGAAGTAAGGTGGAGGGGAGATTACGCTAGGTTCCTCACAGGCAAAGAACATAGGTGCTAGATTATCTGGGCAGGGAACACAGATGGAGTCGGGGGCATGGGTATACTTCTTGCAGAGAAATAGGTTGATAAGGTAATTAAGGTAGTCAAAGTCTGTGATAGAATACTTAAGATTAGATTAGTGCTACATCATGGGTTAGCAACCATTATCTTGGCCTCTGCCCCTCAGCCAGGGCTACCTGATGGACAGAAAGACCGATTTTATGACACCCTCTTGCAGACTACCTCATTGACGAATGACAGAGACCTTCTCTTTGTGGCTGGTGACTTCAATGGACATGTTGGACAACATACAGGGGGCTTCCATGGCATACATGGATGCTACGGTTTTGGTTCCCACAATGAGGAGGGAACCAGGCTGCTGGAGTTCTGTGATGCAAATGACCTTATGGTTTGCAATACTAACTTCCCTTCTGGCAGGCACACTAACCAAATTGACTACATCCTCGCCAGGAAAAGGGAAAGATGGCTGCTTATAAATGGCAAAACCTTCTCAGGTGAAAAATGTACCCTGCAACATAGACAAGTTGTTAACGACTTCAAGATCAGGGCTAAATGGATGCCCAGAAGACAACCAGCATAGAGGAGAAGGGTCTGGCAGCTTAAAAATCCTGCGAATGGACAGAGATTTAGAGATGTATCACTCGAAGGTTTTGGCGAAATAGAAGGGGATATAGCATCACATGATGTGGAAGACAACTGGAGGTGTCTATGGGACAACCTGCTGAGGGCCACTGACCAGATCTGTAGATGGTGCAAAGTCCCCTCTTGACCCAAAATAACGTGGTGGTGGAATGATGTTGTTGACAGGGCCATATTAGGGAAAAGAAACAGACATGGAAGGACTGGAAGAATGGTGGTAGCAGGGAATTGTATCAGATTGCCAGAAGGGAAGCTAAGAGACAGGTTTATTTAGCCAGCTGAGAAGCAGATAAGAAAAAAATTGCCAATGTTCTGGGCCATGAGGAACAAAAACTTGAGGTATTTCGTGTTGCAAGACTGTGTGAGAGAGAATCGTGATGTCATAGGAGAGAAATGTGTCTGCATGGATGATGGCTCACTTGCATTAAACGAGGCTGCAAAGAGAGAGGTTTGGAGAAGCCACTATGAAAGGTTGCTCAATAAAGAGAATGAATGGGAGAAAGAGTGTCTGTCAAATATCGACTCAACAGAGGGACTAGCTATCCAAATTGACAGTACCTTAGTAGATAAAGCAATTAAGGGTATGAAGACAGGGAAAGCCCCAGCCCATCAGGGACCACCGCAGAGATGCTCAAAATATCTGGTGGTGTTGGCTATAGCCTAGTCACCCATATAGTCAACCAAATGATACATGGAGTCATACCCAATGACTGGTGTAGCAACACCATAGTCAACTGCTACGAAGGTAAAGGTGACACTTTAGATACAAATAATTACAGAGGTATCAAGCTTTTAGATCAGGTAATGAAAGTCACGGGGAGGGTCATAGCTCAACTGCTTAGGGAGCGAGTCAGTTTAGATGAGATGCAGTTTGGGTTCGTGCCTGGGAAAAGCACCACTGATGCTATATTTCTGGTAAGACAACTTCAGGAGAAATACCTAGCCAAAGATAAACCTCTGTACCTGGCTTTCATTGACATGGAGAAAGCCTTTGACAGGGTCCCCTGTCCCCTTATCTGGTGGTCAATGAGAAAACTAGGGATATATGAATGGTTAGTGAGAGCTGTGCAAGCCATGTATAGGGATGCTGTCAGCAAGGTGAGGGTTGGCAACGAGTACAGTGAAGAATTCTGAGTAGGGGTAGCGGTCCACCAAGGATCAGTCCTCAGCCCCCTTTTATTCATTATAGTTCTCCAGGCAATAACAGGAATTCAAGATAGGATGCCCCTGGGAGCTCCTCTATGCTGATGACCTTGCACTAATTGCTGAATCACTACCAGAACTAGATGAAAAGTTTTAGGTGTAGAAGCAAGGATTAGAATCGAGGGGCCTTAGAGTCAACCTAGCTAAAACCAAACTCTCAATAAGTAGGAAGGCAGACAAACCACAGATCCCTTCAGGTAGATGGCCCTGCTCAATCTGCAGAAAAGGTGTAGATAGAAACTCCATAAGATGTACCCAGTGTAAGCTATGGACACATAAGAGGTGCAGCAATATCAAAGGAAGGCTAACTAGGAAGTTATTTTTAGTATGTGGCAAATGCTCAGGAGTAATAAACACAGAAAATGTGCAGAGAACAGCTTCTGCCACATTCCAGGGAGAAAAACTACAAGTAGTTGATAGCTTCCATTACCTAGGTGACCAAGTCAGTAACGGGGGTGGATTCTCTGAAAGTGTAGAATAAGAATAGCCTGGGCAAAGTTCAGAGAGCTCCTACCTTTGCTCAGAGTAAAAGTTAGACTGTATGATGCATGTGCACAAACAGCCATGCTACATGGCAGTGAAACATGGGCCGTGACTGCAGAGGACATGCGTAAGTTTGCAAGGAATGACGCCAGTATGCTCCACTGGATGTGTAATGTCAGTGTGCATACACAACAGAGTGTAAGCGCCCTGAGAGAAAAGTTGGACTTAAGAAGCATCAGATGTGATGTGCAAGAGAGACAACTGCACTGGTATGGTCATATGTTGTGAATGGATGAGAACAGCTGTGTGAAAAAGTTTCACACCCTAGCAGTTGAGGGAACCTGTGAAAGAGGTAGACCCAGGAAGACCTGGGATGAGGTGGTGAAGCATGACCTTTGAACATTGGGCCTCACCAAGACAATAACTAGTGACCAAGACCTTTGGAGATATGCTGTGCTTGAGAAGATCCAGCAAGCCAAGTGAGACTATAACCCATGGCCTATGTCAGTGGTGTAACGAGCCTACTTATGAGTACCCTTCATTCATTGGACAATAAACCAAAGACAGTACTGCCTGATTGGCACTCGTGTTAGTGGAACGTTAAAAGCACAATCCAAGCATGATCGTTGCCAGGGTCACTGACTGGCTCCCGTGCCGGTGGCATGTAAAAAGCAACATTCGAGCATGATCATTGCCAGCGTTGCCTTACTGGCACATGTGCTGGTGGCACGTGAAAAACAGCATTCCAGCATGGTCATTGCCAGTGCCGCTGGACTGGCTCCCGTGCAGGTGGCACGTAAAAAACACCTTTTGAGTGTGGTCGTTGCCAGTATCGCCTGTCTGGCCCTCGTGCCGGTGGCATGTAAAAGCACCCACTACACTCTCGGAGTGGTTGACTTTGCCTTTCATCCTTTCGTGGTTGATAAATTAAGTACCAGTTATGCACTGGGGTCGGTCTAATCGACTTAATCTCTTTGTCTGTCCTTGTTTGTCCCCTCTATGTTTAGCCCCTTGTGGGCAATAAAGAAACATTAGCATGCTGGGCGAAATGCTTAGCGGTATTTCGCCTGCCGTTACGTTCTGAGTTCAAATTCCGCCGAGCTTCAACTTTGCCTTTCATCTTTTCGGGGTCGATTAAATAAGTACCAGTTATGCACTGGGGTCGATATAATCGACTTAATCCGTTTGTCCCCTCTGGGTGTAGCCCCTTGTGGGTAGTAAAGAAATAAGAAATGTTAGCATACTGGGCGAAATGCTTAGCGGTATTTCATTTGTCTTTACATGTAAGTTCAAATTCCACCAAGGTTGACTTTGCCTTTCATCCTTTTGGGGGTCAATAAATTAAGTACCAGTTGCATACTGGGTCGATCTAATCGACTGGCCCCCTCCCCCAAAATTTCGAGCCTTGTACCTAGAGTAGAAAAGAATATACTGTTGTTATGGTATGCTACATAATGTTGTTATAATAGGCAACATGCAGTTGTTATGGTAATCTATATGAAATTGTGTTAGTAGGAAATATGAAGCTGTTACACTAGACACTAAGTTGTTATGATAGACAATATGGCTTTGTTATGGTATGCTTTATGAGGTTGCTACAGGAGCCAATGTAGTTGCTATCATAGGTGATATAGTATGATGATTGGTAACACGATGTTGTTCTAGTAGACAACATGAAGCTGTTACAGTCGGCAATATGGTTCGTTATGATATGCAACATAAGGTTGTTATTGCAGGCTTTCCCTTGCTCTGTTTCTCTATGTATGTGTGGGTAAGAAATTTGCTTTGCAACCATACATTTAAGTGTTCAGTTCCACTGCATGGCACCTTGGGCAAGTGTCTTCTACTATAGCCTCAGGCCAAC